>NC_074711.1:81175321-81262821 GCF_947242115.1 Biomphalaria glabrata
TACTGGGATTTATGCATTTCAAATATTGTGAATTAGGTTTTTCAAACTACTGGGATTTATGCATTTCAAATATTGTGAATTAGGTTTTTCAAACTACTGGGATTTATGCAGAATAATCTTAAGACTAAATTGCAGGTGCTTTTACTCTGTTTATAATCAGTGAAATATAGGAGTCTCTTCATACTCTACATGGGCGGAAACATAACATAAAACTAAGAACAGGTTATTACTTCTTTCATTACTTATAGTTCTACGCTCCCTCCCCCTGGAGTTTTAAATGTTAGTCTTTCCCATTGTCTAAATCTTCAATCGACCCGCTCAATCACCGTAATCTTCACCTTCCGCGATCTTTCTTCTTCCAGGCCGCCCCGTTTGCCCCTCCTTCCCCCCTGCAGACACGCCCTAGCGTCGGGATACTACCCAGGGACAAAAGACCAAGTTTCCGCTTTTCTCAATTACAATGTAGCCGTCCCCAGGGGCGTTGTTTTAAGGAACCAGGGCGCCTATCTCGGTGTTCCACTTTTGGTAAGGGTATCAATTTTTGGCTTGCAGTAACGTCCCTCCCTCCCCCAGGCTTACCAAGCCATCTGCTCCCACACAAACTTACGCATGTGTGTGTTTGCCTGTGTGTTTGCGCGCGCGGACGTGAGTCTCCATTGTAATAAGTTACAGATAAACAGAATCAGGGGCGGAAACTTGAACTGGTTCCCAGTGTCTAGTTCAATAAGATTTCAGACAAGACATGTCTGGAAGCAAAATCTCAGTTTAAAAAAAAAAAAAAAACTGGGCAGACAGGAGTTAGTTTCCCTTGGTTTCTAACTTCGCGGAGTATGTCCTGTTCGGGATGGGAAAACCCGAACAGAGACGTTAATGAAACACGGCGTTTAGTTGAGTGCTCTAGCTGTTGAGCTAAAGGGGGGCGATAGCGCATGAGGGAGGTAAAAGAGGGTCGCAGCGGGAGGGGCGGGCGGTGATTAAATTTACCTTGATATCCATAACTGAATATTTCCTCCAAGCTCTTTCTGGAGTTATGTATCATTATGTTCTTAACATTTACATAGCTCTAAAGTTTATGCATATGTAGGAATGGAAACGGCAAGCGTATTGAAAACAAAGGGAAGTAACAATGAGAATGGAAATATGAAATGTGGAATACAACGAGAATGTGGAACTTTGAAAATAAAAGAAACTATTTCTATGTGCTTTTGATAATTACAATTTCTGAGTTAGGGTTATGATTACGATAAGTTCGTTTTATTATTTTCCCAAAGTATGTAGCTATTTAGTATATTTATTTTGAGTAGTACTCATTCTATTTGAGTATTCTTTATGACTATATGAATCAAGTTTGTTCTTTTAAGTAAATTCAATCCTAAATTAGATTTCTATCTTTCAAATTTTATTCACATAAAGAATCCCCATCACGCTTGGAGTCTAAGTCACTGGATGTAGATCTAGAATCACCTTGACGTAAACACAGACACACTGCACCCTCGTGATCAATCTCAAAGTAAGCAATGCAGTCAATGGCGTAGCTATGGATTGGGGGGGGGGGCTGGATCTTTTTAGAAGCCCCTGCATTTCGACTTTGTGACATCTTGACATAAGATAATGTTCTTAATACATATATGTCTAAATTCCAAATCGGTACAGTTTACAAGAAAAATTAACCAAAAAATAATCATTAAAACTCTTTTATTGAATAATACCGTTGTTTATTGGCGAGATAAATCACAAGCGACAAAATTCATACCGCCTCATGCCGTGCTTTCTGTGCAGCAAAGGTAATCTATAACATCATCTAGATCAATGAATGAATAGCAAGATTACATGGCATTTGCATAATATTTAATATTTGATGTAAAAAAAATACATTCATTTGGGGCCCCACCCCTCTTGTGAGGGCCTGGGGGGACTTTGAATTTGGACCCACGCCCCCACGCTAGCTACGCCACTGGAAATAATGAATGGGTTAAGAACTGCGTCATTGCATCAGAACACTGATATGTAAGTGAGTTGTTATTTCATGACATTACCTTCACCATTGCATCAGAACACTGATATGTAAGTGAGTTGTTATTTCATGACATTACCTTCACCATTACATCAGAACACTGATATGTAAGTGAGTTGTTATTTCATGACATTACCTTCACCATTACATCAGAACACTGATATGTAAGTGAGTTGTTATTTCATGACATTACCTTCACCATTACATCAGAACACTGATATGTAAGTGAGTTGTTATTTGATGACATTACCTTCACCATTACATCAGAACACTGATATGTGAGTGAGTTGTTATTTGATGACATTACCTTCACCATTACATCAGAACACTGATATGTAAGTGAGTTGTTATTTGATGACATTATCTTCACCTCAGCTTCACCTATCCCTTAGTCTGTTTGACCGTTGTTCACTACACACGATCAGTCGACCGTCTTTCTCCATTCCTGTCTTTTGTCGTGGATAGACAGACCCATCCATTCCATAACATTATTCTATTTTTTTTAATTTTTAGCAAGTGCACCGTAAAGGAAGATAAGTCTTCTTATCTTATCTTATATAATACAGACGTTACTTCAAAAAAGAAGATGATTACGTCCTACACGTCATGCATTTAGTCATGCATATTAACCAATGACTTAAATTCTGCCAAGTCACTGGTTTTCCTGGCTATCTCAGGCACTAGGGAAGAAGGAGCACTTGTACAAATTTGTCCTAGCATATGGAACGAGAAGTATGCCTTTATCTTTGTGTCTTTTTTAGTATTTTATTAAATTTTGATTTTGTATTTGAAGATTATGGTTCAGTGTTTTATGTATAATTGCTACTTTACTTTTGAGTCATTGGAATAGATTTTATATAGAGTTGCTTTTAATTATTTTTTTTTTACAGCCTGATTCGAACCCCCACCGTTTCATCAGGTATTTAGTTGAACAGCTTATTTACATAATGTGATTCATAGTATAAGAATCTTTACCTTTTATAGCACGGACATTTAAATGTGGACGTTTGTTTTCATACACTTTCCCTTTTGTCTCTGATTGCTTTAGTGTGAGGGAGGGATTGAGTCCAATCGAAGCAGGACGTTTTGGCGCCGCCGTTTTGGCCCCGCCGTATTGGCGCGAAGGTCGTTTTGGCGCGAGCCGTTTTGGCGACGGGACGTTTTGGCGCGAAATACATTATGTACGTTTATTGTATTATTTCTTTTAAAAGAATTATTCATATCTATGTTTTACATGAGTGTTTGTGTTAAGACATATTTTTCACGTACTAAATGTAAATGTGTGTTTGTACTTCACATCATTTTCTTTAATAAACATTTTGGCTTGTGTATGTGTGTTTATTAAGAGGTACACTTTTATTTTCAAAGAAGTTTTTAAAGATATTACTTTAAAATTAAAAACAAAAATCGCGTGAGAGAGGGGAGGGGTGGAGGAAAGAGTATATACAAGGAGTGAAATGTGAGCAGAAGAGGTGGGGGCGGGATAGGTGTGACATGTAATGACCATTCCCAAGGAGGTCATCTCCAGACTCATGACGCCAACGACCAGTGCTCGGTGCTGGTCTTGTCTTCATTTGTTTAACTCTACCTGCTTCAATGCGAGATGTGTCACCCAAATCACCCCTACCCAATTTCTCAAAATATATCTTTTCACGTTAGAGTTTGTAGTGACCACATTCCGTGTCTTGATCTTTACTATGTGTGGAGTTATTGTCGTCATTCAGCGTAATAGAGCTTTAGATGTTAACATGGTTTTTGTTATATTTAAGTGTGACACTTAGCTAGTTCGTATATTACACTAATGGCAAATAAAAAAATCTTTTAGAAAGAAATCCAAAATGTCATCCAGTGCGATTAGCAGAACTCACATATAGCATGTCATTACCATTCAGGAATCTGACTTATTATAGGCCTATATTCATGTAATAGGCAAAACCTTTATAATTAAAAAAAACAACAATTCGTTGAACGGTGTTAGAATTCATACTATACATACAATATTATGATAGAGTGAAATAAACATTGTTATAAAAGCTACGTGATTATTAAATTATCGTCAAATGATATCTCGCGCCAAAACCTCCCGTCGCCAAAACGGCTCGCGCCAAAACGTCCCGTCGCCAAAACGGCGGGGCCAAAACGGCGGCGCCAAAACGGCGGCGCCAAAACGTCACGTACCGGAGTCTAATGTAGTCTCACCAAGGAGGTGTCGTTAGAAGAAGAAAATACTTCAACTAGAAGCTGATAAAACTTGTACTCTTACTAGTCAACACTCTGACTGGCAAAAAGGAGGAACTCCTCAATACCGTGAAGAGACGACGTTTGGTCATAGTGTAAAATACTGTAAGACATGACTCTCCGTCAAAAGTCATCCCAAGGGGCCGTTACATAAATGGCGTGTCCCGCACGGTTAGCCTGGGGGTCTCAGTGTACACGGTCTCTTGCCGCGAGTCTGACCCACCCGTCAGGCCAGTGAGAGGGAGCTCTTGTTCACTTTTGCTGGCTTGGAGTACCAAAAGCTGAAGGCTCAACTCTACCTGACAGTTTCAAGAAGAAGAAAAGAATCCCTCAAGGTACCGGTACAGTGGAGGGAGCACGACGAAAGGGTCAAACAAAGGGAAAAGCGGACTGGACCCACGTGAAACAAAGGACCGCCCCTCTCTCTTGACTCGATATTCTGCTCAGAACAGCTGCTGGCCGGGAAAAGTGGACGCGAACTATCACAGTTGACCTAACCCCTAACCCGAACTATCACAGTTCACCTATGACGAATGTCAATAGACAGATGATGATGATACTCTTATGATTCAAAAGGAAGCTAATAAGTATAACAATGAATGAAGTTTTAAGGACTTACTCTGAAGAATGTGGAAAAGGGAAATTATCGCGATTGTCCACGATTGAAGGATAGCGTGACCTTGAAATCGACCTGGCTCTAATTAGAGGTCATTAAAAAAAAATTTGACTATTTGAACAGAGAACACTACCGTTTTGTTTTAAAAGTGTTTTTTTTTTTTTTCGATTTGCGCTAAATTGTTACATTCTTCTTTTTCTCTAGTGACCAATACCTGGCTATTTCTCGGCCTCTACATCTTATACCTTCTGATGTGAATTGTAAAACAAGTTTGACAATGAAATGTTTGATTGTAAAATGTTGCACGATTATGTGAGTGTGTCTCGCAGGTAACAGAGCTTCGCAGGTAACAGTGGTTCGCTGGTAACAGTGGTACGCAGGTAACAGTGGTTCTCTCTTACTTGGAAGATGAAATCCTACCCCAGACACAAACTCCAATGTGGACACTGGTTACATTCATTAGAACACACCTTCTTCAATCTTAAACATTATACTCTAATAATTAATAATATAAAGCTCTATACACATGAGGTATCATACAAAATGGCAAAATCTTAAGAGGAGGTAGGTAATAACTCTATTACCTCTGTGGTATGGACTCCTCTATCACACTCTTTTAATCACACTGGCTCTCTCTCTCTCTCTCTCTCCCTCCCTCTCTCTCTCTCTCTCTCTTACACTCTGAGAGAAGGGGGGTGGGATGAGAGAGAGATAAATGGATGAGAGCGAGAGAAAAAAAAAGAGCAATCAAAAGAAATGACTTGATGGTCTATAAATAGTCTATAAAACAGATTCGTGAAGTCATCAGTTTTATTGTCAGTAAGACTCTGTCTATGTGCGTGTGTGGATTGTGTGTGTTTGCGAGTGTAATTAAGTGTGTCTGTGTGTAAGATGAAAACAAAGATAAAATTCATAGCCCAAAAATGATTATTTCCCCCTCCCCTTTCCAATCCCCCCGACCACTCCTACTCCTCTGTCTGCCCCCCTGCCTACTTTATTACGATAATACGACGAACGCGATTCCATGCGCTGTCATCCGGATGTTTGCATACCCAGCATGCACCATCAATCATGGCAGCACCATCATTTTTTTTAAAGTTTCACAAAATTTTAACGTGTTCAGAAAAAAAAAAGCGCTATAAAAAAAAAACAAATAACTAAATATCTGAAGATGTTCAGATGACTATGAAAAAAAAGATTAATGGCATTTTGCGATTACGTATATGATTTTAAAGCCTTTACACTATAATATCCCGGTGGTTAAATTTTAAGTTATTGTAGATCATTTTTCTATCAAAATAAATACATAAATCATATTTAATAAAATCTGAATCTGTACAATCATCTCTCTAAACTAAAACGATTTCAGGTGATTCGGTAATTGGTGTTATTAAACAAAACAACAACAAAAAAAGCAAGCCCGAAAAAGAGGCTTAGAAAGCCCACAAAAGAGGTCAGAAAGAGAGGAAAAGCCTAGGGACTCCAAGGATGTAACAGCTGGACAACTGATGTCACAAGCAAAACTAAGGTATCATTAAAAAAAAAAAAACAACAAGAATAACATTTTTAAAAAATACTTTTTAAAAAGTTTTTACGAAGTGTAATTGTATCGATTAGTTTGGATATGTTTTGTAATTAAATATGTAATAGATCTAGACCAACATCAATAAATCTGTGCGATTAATAATACTTCTACCAATTGTCTTTGTTTAGTGCTATTTTATGCTTTTAGCTTTCTCAATACGCTATGATCCTATCACTTGTTGGGAAAATCTCGGATCTAGCTAACAGGGAATAACTAAAAAACCTATTTTCATAAGCACTTCTCTGGTATAGTAGTTAGAGTGTAGGCAATAGGAGGCTAGTGCCCTCGAGTCCGAATCCATGTCATACAACTTTTTAATTATTTTTTTCATAAATGCATTTAAAAAGCTATTACGGTAACATTCACCCTGATACCCCCTTCTTTCTTCCCTCAACCCCTTCCCAGCAGGTCCAGACAAGTGATAGGATCAAGCGTAATGAGAAAGCTAAAAGCATGAAATTGCGTTAAACTAAAACGATTGGTGAGAATATTTCTACTCGCACTGATTTATTATTGTTAGTCTAGGGCAGGGGTTCTCAACCTGTGGGTCACGACCCACTTGGAGGTCGATTGACGATTTGCCAGGGGTCGGCTAAGACTATCGAAAATATGGATTGTTATTGCCTATTCTTCTATTGGTGTGTGTGTTGGGGGGGGGGGGGGTCGCGGCAGAGTGGGGGATTGTAAAAATGGGTCGCCGAGCACAAAAGGTTGAGAACCGCTGGTCCACATTTAATTACATAACTGATCCAAAACATTAATACCTTTTTTTTAAAAAAAAAAAATTTCGTGTTAATTTTTGGATTTACTTGAATAAACCTCTTTTGTAAAACAAAAAAAAAAAAAAAAAAACTGAATATAACTTCAATTACAATATAGACAAAGTCAACTTAAGATTAAATTTAGTAGAGTTTAGTAATTATTTAAAATGGTATTTTAAACAAAATCTAACTCACCTAAAAAAAACAAAAAAAAAACGTCCTTACCCTCTCAGGTATTCTCTCTATATTAATTTACAGAGACACAAAGCCGCTTCTTCTGCATCATTCTTCAAAACTAACAATTGATGCTCCTTTTCTTATCAACTAACAATTAATGCTCCCTTTGTTCAGCATCACCTTGGAAACATACACTTCATGACAATCAGCCTCCCCAGTGTGTATTTTGTTGTTCCTTATATCTGCGACTGTAGAATTCATGAAGAACATTCTTTCATTGGACATTACGCGAAATGTTACACATCTCTCCTAGGTCTAAAACTCTAATTCAACTTTAAGATGATAAGAACTTCTCTTCGCAAAGATTTTTTATACTTAAACACATGAACATACTAATTATAGTTCCTTCATTTCATATTTTAATCAAATTAACATTCAAATTTGTTTTTCTAAAGCATTTTTCATACATTCGTTCTCTAGAGCTGCGAAGCCGTGTTGAGATATATTCTAATAGTTTCATTCATGAATCTAATTTAAAAAGGTCACGCATGCGCAAAGCGAAGCCTTCACGCGCAGAATGAACTCTGGACTCTAGACTAGTCTAGTTATAGATTTATGTCTAACTCAAGATCTAGATCTACTTTATACTTCAACACATGAACATACAAAATTAAGTCTATTCATTTCAAATTTTAATCAAATATATGTAGGCCTACAAGCAAATGTTTTTTGAAAAAAAAATGGATTTAAGTCCATTAGGTATTTAGATAGCTCCATTCATACTATTTTTACATTCACGCATTCCCTTTACTTATAAAATTATTATTTCGTTTAATTGTTTACAAACGGCTCTTATAACCCCAATACACAAAAAAGGATCCAAGTTAAAGTGCTGTAATTACAGAGGAATCTCTCTACTAAATGTGACTTATAAGATACTGTCTAGGCTTATAACTAAGAGACTTGGAAAATATTCAGAAGAAATCTTAGGTGACTACCAATGTGGTTTCAGACCCAACCAATCCACAACCGACCACATCTTCACACTAAGATGTATAGGCCTACTAGAAAAATGCCATGAATACAACATACCAATCCACCAACTCTTTATAGACTATAAAATGGCTTATGACAGTATCAGAAGGAAATACCTATATGACACTCTACAGGATTTTGGAATACCCAACAAGCTGACAAGACTTATACATATGACATTAAACTACTCAAAAAGCAAAGTCATAATACAAGGAGAACACTCACGGGAATTTAGGATTAAACGAGGATTAAGACAAGGAGACGCACTTTCCTGCATGCTTTTCAATTTAACACTGGAGAGAGTTATAAGAAATATACACATAAACACAAGGGGAACTATTACTAACTACTTCAGGAGAGAAAACATGGGTCCACAACCAACAGGGACGATATACAGCCAACCTCTACAATACCTGGCTTATGCCGATGACATTGCCTTATTGGGTAAAGAAACCACTGACATCGCTAGAGCCTTCATACAACTAGAAGAAGCATCTCGACAAGCAGGACTTGAGGTCAATGAGAGTAAAACCAAGAACATCACAATGACAAGAGACAATCAAACAGAGGGACAAAATATCAAAATCAAAGACCACGAATTTGAAAACGTCCAAACTTTCAAATATCTAGGAAGTACTATTAATTTCAAAAATGACATACTAACAGAAATAAAGGAAAGAATAGCAGCAGGCAACAGGGCATTTTATAGCACCCACCATTTACTTAAGAGCAAAACGATTTCAAGGAAAACCAAGAAAATAATATACAAAACCATAATAAGACCAGCAGCAATGTATGGAATATCTGGACACTGACAAAGACATCTGAAAATTTGCTTAACACTTGGGAAAGAAAAATTCTTAGGAAAATCTATTGTGCCATACAGGATGAAACAGGGTGGAGGACACGCACTAACCATGAGTTATATCAATTATATGAAGACCCACCAATGGTGAACGAAATAAAAAAGAACAGACTACGTTGGGCAGGTCACCTTGAAAGAATGTCAGACAACAGAGGGGCGAAAATCGTATACAGGCAAAAACCAAAAGGCAGGCGACCCAAAGGCAGACCCCGAATGCGATGGATAGATGACGTGGAAGCAGATCTGAAGCAGCTTGGGGTTAGGGCGTGGAGACGAAAGGCCCAGGAGAGATCTGAATGGAAGGATGTGTTAAAGCAGGCCAGAGCCCTCCATGGGCTGTAGCGCCACTGGGATGGATGGATGGATGTTTACAAAGCACTCTCAGTGACTATATCGAAAGTGATACACATATTAAGACCCGCGGGCCAATTATGTCTGGTATATATATATATATATATATATATATATATATATATATATATATATATATATATATATATATATATATATATACACTTGTTTTGTTGATTTGACTAAAGCTTTTGACATGGTCAGCAGAAGTGGCCTTTTCAAACTCCTGAGGAAAATAGGTTGCCCTCCCAAACTACTGAAGTTAATTGAGTGTTTTCACGAGGAAACTAAATGTACTGTCAAATACAATGGAGCCCAATCAGCACCTTTTGAGGTTTGCAGTGGTGTCAAGCAGGGATGTGTGCTCGCACCTACTTTGTTTGGCATATTCTTCTCTTGCCTACTGCATTATGCGTACAGCGACATAAACGAAGGTGTGTTTCTCCATACAAGATCCTCTGGAAAACTATTTAATGTATCAAGGCTGCGGGCAAAAAACAAGGTTAGGAAGCTACTCGTCAGGGAACTCCTGTATGCAGATGATGCAGCTATTGTGGCTGATTCTGATATTCAGCTACAGTCCATGGTTGACAAACTATCTGCTGCTTGCCAAAAGTTCGGCTTAAACATCAGTCAAAGCAAGACTAAGATACTTGTCCAAAACACAAACACTGCACCTCAAGTAAGCATTAATGGCCAACCACTAGAAATTGTTGATCACTTTTGTTACCTTGGCTCCATCATATCCAACAACACTCTACTGGATAAAGACATAAACAACAGGATAGCCAAGGCAATGGCCACCATGTCACGGTTGCAGAAAAAAGAGTCTGGGACAACATATTGCTGACTAGCAGTACTAAGGCCCTAGTCTACAGGACCTGTGTGTTGAGCACCTTGCTGTACGGAAGTGAAACATGGTCAACCTACTCATGGCAGGAAAAAAAGCTGAATGTCTTCCACCTCCGATGCTTAAGGCGGATCTTTAAAATAAGGTGGCAAAGATAGGATAACCAACGAGGAAGTGCTACATAGAGCAGGATGCCAGGACATCCGCTCTGTTATCAGCAGCAGACGCCTTGGCTGGCTTGGCCACGTTCGTAGAATGCCAGTAGGTCGACTTCCACAGGACATCCTGTATGGCGATCTAATAGAAGGCAGGAGAGCCGCTGGTCACCCACTTTTACGTTATACGGATGTATGCAAACGCGACATGAAGCTCTTCAAAATCGACACTGGCAACTGGGAAGAGGTGGCACTGGACAGATCCACATGGAGAGAGAGCATAAAGGAAGGGTCACAGATTGCAGATGTCATACACAACAGAAGCAGAAAGAAGGGTGAAAATGCAACGGCGCCTGGTGATTATATATGCCCAACCTGCGATCGCAGCTGTGTATCAAGGATTGGCCTCTTTACTCACAAGAAGTTGCAAAGGGAAAAGATCGTCTCTCGAGACGTAAAATGCAACAGATATATACACTTGTTAGTAGTTTATATGATTTACTAGGATCTTGTTAACTGACTGTGATGTTCTTTTACTTTTTAATGGTATTGTCCATTTTAAAATTGTCATTTTTTTTACCTCAACTAGCTTGATAGCATTGTGCTACTTTCCGATTATGTACTCCAATATAACTCAATAATACAGAATAATAAAAGTCAAAACATATCTATTATTTTTTCAAGTTTTATTTTAAGTTTCCATCTTCCAAAATAAGTTTGAATAAATTAGTGACATCATTGAACTGTACAACAAGATATGAATTTCATAAGTGTATACACACACGACATTCGTACACAAACCAAGCACATAACAGTGTGTGCATACCTTCACCATACATTGCCAGGCACCGTGTTCAACACATATCTCATTCTGACCAATATATTCACACACGAACACACACACACATTCATCAGTGAAACAAACACTCTTACAGTTTTTGAAACAAACCAAACAAAGATGAGCAATGTAAACAAACAAATATGGAAAGGACTTTTCAGTCAATGTTCTAGTGACCTGTGATACTGAATGAATCCTTCAACAAATATGTCGCTGACCCAGACTCGGTGGTTAAACGGTATTGCGCTTGGCTTCCGAACTGGGGTTCAAATCCTGGTGAAGACTGGGATTTTTAATTTCGGGATCTTTGGGCGCCTTTGAGTCCACCCAACTCTAATGGGTACCTGATATTAGTTGGGGGAAAGTAAAGGAGGTTGGTCGTCGTGCTGGCCACGTGACACACTCGTTCACCATAGGCCACAGAAACAGATGACCTTCACATCATCTGCCCAATAGACCACAAGGTCTGAAAGGAGGGATTTTACCCAGCCGTGAAAGATCTTTACATTCAATTTCTTACATTTTATTCTTACATTCATCGAAACACACAAAAATGACGACCACTATCTAAAAATTTAATGAGTTCACATATTTGAACCTGAACCAAGCAGAACAAGTCACGAACCGTTTCTCGTTCGGCTTTTCTAACAGCAAGTAGCCTTTACCTTCTATGTGTAAGTATGACCTGACACTGGTGTAAGTATGACCTGACACTGGTGTAACGCTTGGCTAACGTGTGCGATGTACTTTAGGGTAGTTGAAATTCCCGGCGGTCAAGGTCGTTTCTTAGGTAAATATGAACTCATTGTGAAACCACAGATGACGATGTACTTCTTGCAGGCTCGCAGCTCTGTTACATTCTAACCCCCCCCCCCCCACCCCCTCATATACTAAGATTGAAATCAGCCCCACCCATCTCGTGTTGTTCATCATTTCAGCACCACACTCTCATTCATTCACACACACACACACTTTCTTTCTCACAATGTCATTCGAAGTGACAATAATAAGAAACGCAAGATGTCGTAATGTCATGCCAGTCATGACACTGTTCATACCTCCCCCCCTCCCCCCATCCATATCACCCACAGACGACATACATCATACACGAGGGTGACTGGGTGGATTTGGGGGGGGGGGTAGGGACTTTAAAAAAAACAGAGAGACACTCTCACGCAGAACGAACCAAAAAGTCAACTCAGGGCAAAGCGACACAGCCAATGAGGCGATGACATAACTAACAATAGACTCGGGGACAACATGACACGACGTGACACAAAACTACTGACACCAGACGCTCAGCGAATGTTTTACAAACTGTCTCCTGCATCTTCTGTTTATTTACAATCACAAAGATAAAATTAGCTATTTCACAATTCCTATCAATAAGACATTTAAAAAAAAATGTATCAAGTTGGCAACACATCAGCCTCTTTCATTATTCATAATTATTTATTCTAAAGTATTGTCAACAACATACATTGCTATTTGGGTCGGAAAAAAAACTGCTAATTGAGTGCATCTGTTCAACTGTTCCAAATGGATGTGGCCAGATATGAAGATATGGGCTGACCCACGGTGAATTTGAGCCAAAATATTGTTTTTTATAATTCTGACATACATAGTAATAAGCAACCAACCTTCGTCCCTAGTTTTAAGTGATTAAAAATAGAATCTTTTGTACAAATTATTAGAACTTAACTCTTTCTCTTCGTATTTTTTTACCACATTCTGGTGGAATCAACGTTGGTATCATCAGTTCGAAGAGAAAGAGTTAACAAACAAACAAATATATCGTAAAAAGTGGAACAGATATTTGATATTACATAGACATTTTGGCGAACATCATTCAATAAATAAACAAAGAAGCAATACTACAGACCACAGTACATGCACAGGACAAGATATCTACACATATCTGAGCTCTCATAAAATAAAGTGTACAAATGTAACATGGCAGACGTGAGATAAAGAAATAAATATATAATAGTTAAGAAAACTTTTTTCACATAGACTCATCTGCCCAAACTTTCATATACCATACAACAAAAGCACCAGTATGAGAGTGTCTGTTTAACTCATGGTTGAAATCCTATAGGAACACGATTTAAAGAATACTTGTTTCATTGTTATTGGTTTACTTTTTTAAAGCTAAGTCTAGTAAATTACAGTTTTTCTTTTTTTTTTTTAAATCTACTGGCTCCTCTTTTCAAAGACATGTAGATACCTATATAAGGGGTGGGGGATACGAAGAGGAAAAGGTGGGAGTCTTATAAATATATGAAGTATCAGATGCTAATGAAGATAGACTTGTTCATTTAAAAGTGTATATTTACTAACGCAGGACTTTGCAGTTAGATCAAACCAGCATCTTGTTTTAATACTGGTCAACAATACTCGGTGAAAGAATCCAAAGCAGAAACAAGGTTATCAAAAATAATGAAAGTCAATCATCACAAGATTTGCAATAATATTAACAGTTCTATTTATAGATTATCACACTAAAGCTGGGACGCCCTTGGCGTAGGCTTTATCCCAAACAGTCACAGCGGTATAGGGGTGCCCTTGGTGGCACTGTCCACTTGAGCTGACCATCACTGAAGGGTGGACATGGCCTGACCTGTCTATTTTCACCGTCACGTCTCGGCCCAAACAGGGCCCTTTGGAGACGGGCCGTGAGTCCGGTGCTGCGTGGAAAGAACATGGTTTGGTTGTGCCGCCGATGCTTCCGGGGGCGTGAATCTTGATGCAAGCGTCCCCGACCGTCGACCGCGAGTAGCCAGTGGCGTCGCTGCGGCAGGTGGCCGAGCTGCAAGGTAGTGAAGTGTTACTATGGTGACAGTTGCCCCCGCTGCCGCTGTGGTGATAGCCGCTTCCGCGGGCACCGGGCAAGTTCGTGGGTGGGGGGTCGAAGGCGTCACCCTGAAACGGGTGGCTGAACTGTTTACCGGAGACTTCGTTGAATGGGCTGTACATGGTGCTACTGCTGTCGATGATAGGCCCAGGGGCGTCACTGTACAGCTGGGGCCACAGCTTAGCAGGCTTCTCGTTAAAGAGTGAGCAACGCTGCTTGGAGTTCTTCCCCTCAAAGTACTCTGTAATGCACATGTGGGCTTTCGTGAGACTCCGCTCACGGCGGACCTGCAGCAGACGTCTGTGGTGACGAGAGTCCGTTCTGAGCAAGTGCACTGCCAGCAGTACCAGCAGCACGAGAATAAATCCTCCGGCTATAGGCACCGCAATAACAGCGGCCTTGAACCAGAGGTCAGGGTCGTCGTGATGATTCTTTGAGTATACTGCATTCTCTTCGTTCGATGGTGCGTTTCCTGTGAAGAAGAAAAAAAAAACGTTTGACCTTTAAACAGTTAAAATGCTATAAGAATGTTTACAAAGTAACTCCACAAGTTGGTAAATATTTAATTTAAACAAAATCCCGTCATTTTAACGGAAGTACTCTGTTCCTCCCCCCCTCCCCCGCCATTTGTGTACAGCGAATTATAATTATAAATATAACAAAATTGATTTTTTTTTTAAACTGAGGATGAAGCGATAATCAAAGCTAAATACTATAATATCAACTGTCACCTAACCCTAATCTTAACCCTAATCCAAACCTGTCAAAATAAAATAAACAAGGATGCGCGGTGGCTGAGCGGTATCGGGTTCGAATCCTGTTGAAGACTGGTATTTTCAATTTCTGAGTCCACCCACCTCTAATGGGTAATTGACAATAGTTGGGGAAAAGTAAAGGCGGCTGGTCGTTGTGCTGGCCACATGACACCCTCGTTAAAAGTTGCCACATTAAACTGATGAACTTTTACGTATATATATATACAATGATTCTTGATTCTGTAGTGCCAGAGAATGGTAACAGCTTATGAATCCAATAATTATAATAATAAAGATGATGGTGATAATAATAATGACAATATCCGAACTAGTAATGGTAATTATTATTATTATTGTTATTATTATTACTGCTATTATATTAACCGTACTTATCAGAGTCGGAAGGAAAAGACTAGTCTATGTCTCAACGACATGAAACAGCAGAAGACTAAATGCATATAGGTCACAAGCTCTGGCGCATTGCTAAATGCTATGACTTAGCATATCTCAACTATGTGACTTAAGATCCCTAGAGACGATGCATTAACATAAGAATAAAAAAGGCACTGTGCATTAGAGACTTAATCGTGACTTGTAGTCCAAGAATGAAAAAAAACAAAAAAAAAACAAGTGGAGCCCACTTTTAACATCGTGAATGGCGTAGGGAGGACAGGGGCGTTCAATTCTTTATTATCAAGGAGTGGAGGTCAGAACCGCCCAGGTGGGCCGGCGGTAACAGTGGGGCGCCTGCTCGATGGATCGCCCCTCGTTTCTCAAATCACAGAACACCGGAAGACGTATTTTCCAGGACGTGTTCTCTGTCTGAGTGTGTGCGTCAAACGTTTGAATCTTGAGAGTCAAATAGCTCAAACATGACAAAGGGAGACAACCTTTACAAATAAATAAACAAACATAAAAAAAAAAAAAGGTTGTACAGGTTTAAACTTACTTAGACCAAGTGATGACAAGTGGATTATTTCCCTACAAAAGATTAACCGAAAGGTCTATATGCAGACACCCATAAACTAGAAATTTTGATAAAATAAAAACAGTTTTTAAAATGTAAGAGAGATAACTCGTTTTCCATACGCAATTTCCAGAAAGAGAACAATCAATAACTTAACAGTCGGAAAAAAAGAAACGGTTTATATAAAAAAAAATAGAGTGCTGCTTCTATCAGCACCCCCCCCCCTAACCCCAAACTAGATCTATATACACAGCAGATAACAAATTGATTCACGTCCGACACATTGTTTCGCTTTGCGATCATTTGTATTCTCTCCCTTTGTAAATAAGAAAATCCCCGTTTCATTATCCCCCCTTAAGTCAGCTTTTCTTTTCCTGTGCCTGGGCTGTGTGCTTAGTGAACTGCCTGATCTTTAACGTTCTGTTGTCACACACACACACACACCCACACACAGAGACAGACAGACACGCGTTAAAAAAAAACTTTCCCTAGTTTAGAAAAAATAAAATAAAATGGGGGGATGTATACAGTAGTCGAGTAAGTCAAATCCCCCAAGTGCGACAGTTAGGCGCCGTAAGCTTAAGGAATACGGTAGCTGGGGGGCTGTGGCTTTTCGGAAAATCAAGAAGCAGAAACAAGCCGAAGATAAACGGGCAGGGGGGGGGAAGAGACAAAGGCGTGCTGAGCAATGGTGGGAGACGTCTTGTGTTGTTGTTTTTCTTTCTCTCTTTAAGGCAACATAAATTATACAGGTCGTTTGCCACGTACGCCTGGGATAATTAACGGTATATTAATATTTTGTTCTCCTGGCGGGAGGACAGCTTTGAAGTGCGAGTCAGGTGGATCTACCTGGCCATAGTCATAGTTCTATTCAGCTTCAAGCTAAACCAAGATCGTCTGCGCGGTGATACTTTGAAATAAAGATATTTATATAATAAGATATATCTCGACTAATCCTAACTTTGAATACGATTATGATTTTTTTTTTGGAAGGGGGGGGGGGCAGGGGGGGTCTTGGGGATGGCGAATTTAACAAGACTCTATGGGTCTACATTTACATACAACTTAATTATAAATGACTATTTATGCTAATTTAAGGGCACGTGAGGTCTATGCCTCAGCTTCTGGGGGTCGTCAACTTTAAGGAAGATAGCGTGTGACTAACAATATTACAATTGCGCAGCATCCGTGAATGAAACCGACAGAGACAAAAGAAAAGATGGCGCCTGGAGCTAGAGCGAGACCAATCGTTATAGAAGGCCTGAACACTGACCTACAACGTCACAACTTGTGGGCTGTTTAGACCAATGGCTCGTTGCCACGTCACAAATTAGGAATACGTTACTTTATGAGTTTATATAAAATGTAGTTCACAGGAAAACCTTTTTCTGTAACTCTAATGAGCTTCATTCGTTTTTCTAACATTTAAAAGTAAAAAAAATGCTAAGTATTGGATACCTCTCACAAACCGATTGCCAGTGACCTTAAAGTGCCAAGATTGATAAACATTGAACAGGCAAACAATAGACATATAATTACAGTGTCATTTTCCCACAAATAAAGTGACAAAAGGATTCTTGTGCCAAATATATTGCCAACAAAAAAAAAACATTTGCACAAATCCTTTATTCAAAAAGATGTGCATGACCTACATTGTTGTAAATAGAGACATACTGGCCTTGGAGCGATCCTCATTAGCTAAGTTCTTCATTTATTAATGACACGAGGACTACTAATGGATCGGCTTTTTTTTTTTATTCATCACTTCATGCACGCGCCTCTAGCACGTGACAGCGTCATTGTTTCTGGTCAGAGCCCCATGACTTAAGTCACTCGGAAATGAAAACCGTGGGGTGCCTGTCTTGTGTGCAGCCCCCCTATCTCCCACCTTCTCCGCCTAACCAACCCCTTAGAGCAATTTAACATCTGGACGTGCTCACACGTTGACATAGCGGACGGGGGGGGGGAGGGCGGCGGGCGGGGGGCTATCTCTTCTTTCAGAACAAACACGCACGACCGACGAGCTCTTGAAGAGACCCTGGAACTCATCGCGACGCTGACTGATGACGCAGTCTTCGAGGGGCGGCCGACTGCTTGGCGTCAGCGTTACCCAGGGGACAAACGTTGGCTCAGTCGGAAGTCGACAAGCCGCGCAAAAATCAGTACTCACGCCTGGAGGTCTCGTGTGGAGTCTGGGTTTGAATTCGGGGCCATGTGCACGGAAAAGCTACATGTGTCAACGCTATCCCGCGCACGAGGTTCTAGTGTGTTGGAGAAAGAATTAAGTGACTAGATGTACAGGAGAAATGAATGACTGAGCGCATTTAGAAATGAAGGACTGAGCGCATTTAGAAATGAAGGACTGGGCGCATTTAGAAATGAAGGACTGAGCGAATTTAGAAATGAAGGACAGAGCGCATTTAGAAATGAAGGACTGGGCAAAGCGGACAGTTCGCCAGGGCACATTTTTTTTTTGGGGGGGGGGAATGTTCTTTTGCCTTTGAGTAATTTAAGATAAAGTATACCAGTACATAAAGAGACTGGGAAGCCGAGTGTATGTAGGGCGCAAACAAACGATGGACAGGCACTGTGATTATGTGCAATATTACCTGCTGTATTAATGTCGATACACGCCAAATTTTAGTTTTGCCCTGACATGTCACCAAGCTAGTTAGTTCTTAGTTCTGTAGTTCTTAAAAGTTATCAAAGCCTTATTTCAATGTCCAGTGGCTATCTAACATGTCGTCAAGTGTTAGTTCTTTGTTCTTAGTTCTCAAAAGTCATCAAAGCATGATTTCAATGTCCAGTAGTACTTTTACATGTCATCAAGTGTTAGTTCTTAGTTCAGTAGTTCTTAAAAGTCATCAAAGCCTGATTTCAATGTCCAGTGGCTATCTAACATGTCATCAAGTGTTAGTTCTTAGTTCTGTAGTTCTTAAAAGTCATCAAAGCCTTATTTCGATGTCCAGTAGCTATCTAACATGTCATCAAGTGTTAGTTCTTAGTTCTGTAGTTCTTAAAAGTCATCAAAGCCTGATTTCGATGTCCAGTAGTACTCTTACATGTCATCAAGTGTTAGTTTTTGTTGTTTTTTTTTGAACGTGTGTTGCATGACATCGATTGTAAGTCACATGCCTATATATATATGTAAATGGCTCAACAGTAGTTTTTTTTTTAATATCTTATCTTGAAACTGACAGGCTTGTAATCGTCATGTTTATGTCTGTCCCTTTTTGTTGTATGTCTGTTTCTGCCAATGTTGTGCCTTTGGATTGTGTGTATCCATTACCTTTAACAAAAGCCTTTCCCCTCATTCAAAAAACAACTGTGACTATTCCTCAGCAGTCTAAGCAACCATTGCCTATATAATTATGTAGTTTGCACTGAG
This sequence comes from Biomphalaria glabrata, assembly GCF_947242115.1. Taxonomy (NCBI): domain Eukaryota; kingdom Metazoa; phylum Mollusca; class Gastropoda; family Planorbidae; genus Biomphalaria; species Biomphalaria glabrata. The sequence continues at coordinate 81,194,771 of NC_074711.1, forward strand.
GTGATTTTTTTCCCCAACAATGTGGCGTCTCACGTGTAACACATTCCCATCTATTCATGACATCGTCAATGACGACATATACCACTCATTTTTTTTTGGGGAATATCGAAACAGACAAAAAAATCGTCTAAATGACAGTAATCGATTCTTCATACTCCACACAAGGCAGCGAGTGTCGTGATCTCCAGCCCAGCTAACGTTATCACGAGTTGTGATTTATTATATCGATATCCGATCGACGTCCAGCTAGTCTCCAGGGCGCCACATCAGTTGCGACCCCCCCCCCTTTTTCTCTTTTTTTTTAATCACTCACACTGCAGGTTGATCCTCCTCTCTAGCGCCCCTTTCCTTCAACGTTCCTTTTTTTTTCTCCCCAAAAATCAAGGGCGGTAATCTATCAGAATTAATCGGAGAACAAAATGGGCAGAAGTGAGTATAAATTACTGGGTCACCAGGAAGGCTTTTTTTTTTCAGCATTGTGTGAGTGTGTGTGTGGGGGAGGGGCGATAGAGGGTGAAGAGGATGCAGAGGGATTATGAGAAAGTCAGAGAGGATAAGACACTGTGGGGACTATTTTTAAAAGCTTAGCAGACGATGTCACGCACTCCTTCAAATTTGACGGAAACCCGATATCTGGCCAGCAGACACTGCACACGGAGTTCCCGCCTGATTTCATTTATTTCCCTTACATTAAGGATGTGTGGATTATCTCCCTCTGCCCATTAGAACATCTAAGGGAGAGCATTTTTTTTTTTTTTTTACAAATGTATATTTGATATTGTGTACGACATAACGGCTAGAGTTTCGTCAGAACGTGATGGAGGTGAGACATCTTATAGTGGTGAGGAGGGCTGGGCGTGGATAGCACAGGTTTTAACGTGTCGTCTCTTTACTTTGTAGACTTGCAAACATCAACGTGGATTTACCCCCCCCCCACACACACACCCACATACACGACTATCACCACACACAGAGGAGAGAGAGCGAGAGAGAAGAGAGGTGGAAAAGAGAAATGCAGTAAAATAGTGAGACAGCGAAAGAGAGATACAGACAGAAAAATAGAAAGCCAATCTGAAAGAGACAAAGGCGGATATATATGCGGAAGCAGAGAGAATTATAGGGTACAGGTTTATGTATGTTGAGGGACATCCATATATACACTTAACCAAACAGACAGACAGGGGGTGCGGGAAAGAAAAGAGAGAGAGAGAGAGAGAGATTCAGAAAAAAGGTTAATGGAGACACAGAGAAACTAAGAGACAGAACAAGAGATGGAGAGATGAAGTGAGAGAGACAACGAGAGAGAAAGAGACAGAGCTTCAGAGAGAAAAAAATATACAGACATTCAGAGAAACCAAAGAGAAAGATACAGAGAAAGAGAGAGGTTCAGAAAAGGCAAATACAGTTAGAGAAACAGAGAGAGAGAGAGAGACAGAGACAGAGAAAGAAACCTACTTAAGGTCAGTTTATATGACACTAGATAAATGCGATGCGGTGTCGAAAAGTTGGAGAACCGCTTCTCTCGAAAAGACTATCCTCACCGTAATGCCTATTTCGTACCACACACACACACACACACAAACACACTCACACGAACACACACACAGCACTATTATATAAACCACATGAACGCATTCAGACTGTACCGTAGTTCACAAGTGCCCAGCACCTCATACAACGTACTTAAACCGAACTACCCATACTACCGTCCACTCTTAATACTTAATAATTCAAACTGACCGGGCTTAAGACTAAACACGAGAATCCCTTGTCCACTAAGAATATTGGTCCAGACACGTTGGCGACTCCAGTCCGAGAAACGGACACATAAATTCTGCCACTGGTACAACTCACTGGCATCGGATTTCGGTCAAAAGCAGCATCGCTCTCCCCAAGAGATTTATGGTCACTGGCGATTCCAGACTCTATAATTAATGTAGCAGTCGAAATGACCATAGACGAAATCGATGTTGCTTCATTTTGATTGTTTCAGTTTGACCGAAGCTTTGGGCGGCATTAGTTGTGATTATTGAGACGGGTGAATGGGATAAGAAGATCACTGCACCCAATACAATATAGGTCAGTGGTGCTATTTTGAGCGCCGATACAGAGCAAGGGAACAAACTCCCTCCTTGGAGACAAAAGCCGTTAACATCTTAACTAAGAGATTAAGAAGAGACATTAATTAAGCTAGAGCGCTGACATAGCCACCTTGTTAAAACAAGCAAATATACCTTAAAAAAAAAAAAAAGCTTATATACGGGAAAGCACCGCATAATCACTGTCATGACTCTCAATACAGTAAAGTTTATCTACCATGTTCTATATCAAACAATATAAACGAATTCAACTTGATCCGAGGATGGGAAGTTGGAGACAAAGACGTTTTAAAAGAATCCACCCAGACAGACACTGTGACAGTGAACTATTAATTTCAAGAGTACAATATCTCTGATGTAAGTCGTCATACGTGGCGTCAGTTGTGGACGGTCAGAGTGAATCAATCTTCTGTTTCCAATCAAGCTGTTTAGTTCACACGGCTACTTGACCTGTGTAATGTCAATATGAGTTACTTCCCCCCTCTCCTTTATATTGCACCTCATTCTTATGGCCTGTCTGTAAAACGGGTTAGAGCTAATAGATGAAAACACATTTATAGGTGATGAACTTTGAAATTGATCTTTAATCAGTCCGAATAAAAAAATATAAAAAACTAATGGAGAAGAAGAAAATCTTAAAAATAAAAAAAATAAAAGAAAACCATCATAGTTCACAATTTTACAGAAAAAATGTTTATCTATTTATGCAAATAATCAAAGAGCGTAATTATTACCTAATTAAAATCGGGGATTCTCTAAGTGTGTAGGCTTACCCTATTACAATACTGCTACAAATAACCAGATCTCTATAGCCACATCTTGCGTTTCTTCAGTGTGGCTAAATGACTATGTAGCATTAGGCTTTGTTTTCTGAATGGCATCAGCTCATCAAACTTTCTTTGTGTGGTGCTAGAGTCATAGTCAAACAATGTATGATGCTAAGCGCATGCTAGGCATCAGGCGCCGGTGTCTACGCCCTCTGTCTACGCTACTATCGGGTAATCTTGTGGCGCAATGGAACTGACGTAAACAGCGCCCCCCTTCGCCGTCATCCTCGGTGGTAGAAGACTTTGCCCCATCAGCGCTTCTCAAACTGCTCTCAATGCGAAAACCTTTGATAGTGAATGATCACTAGTGATGTATAATTAATGTCTTGACGCAATAACACGAACAAGAAGTAGGCCTAATAAGAATAATCTATTACTGTGTTTTCCAAACTGTGTCTAACATTGGAGAAATAACATTAAACGGGCACCGCCACTAAATCCACTTGAGAGCCACCCAAGTGTCTGCATCACTTGCTAACTTCTTCCATCTGCCCTGGCTCTCAGTGCGGGCTTATCTCCCGTGTTTATTCAGTGACCGGCATTCGGGATAACCACTAGCGCGGCGCCCTAATCAACAGCTTTAGACCTACATGGCAGGAGCGTGGGGAAGGGACATGTGTGTGTGGTGGTGTGTGTGTTGGGGGGACGTCAAGAGACTATTAAGATATTGAGCTAATCGATGAAATTCGTTTTATTGTTTATTGCACACGCACACACACACGCACTTTCCCTTTTGTTATTAACAATAGCAAACACAAATAATGCTCTAATGATCGATCGAGACTCTACATTATTCATTCAACCACTAAAATATAACTTCATGTGGTATAGTTCTTGTATCTGCTTAGTTCTTAGATTGCCATGTTATTACTTTTTAACAGTACAAGATACAACTGCAGTGTCATGATGTTTGGCTAATTGATATCGTTTTATTTTATATCTAACAATTCTAGTCAGCTAAACTCTTCATATTATTTAAATAGATCTAAGCTTTTCTGCAAAGATTTAAATTAAATTTAATGTTATTTGTAATTTTAGTTTGAAAAATTATAAACGTAAAAAAACTGAGTTTTCCCTAGTGACTAATTAGCTAGTAATAGTATTCAAAGATATACATAAACTGTACAAAGACAAAAAAAGAGTTCTAGGTCAAACATTCTTTAGTTACACAAGTACAGATGATAGAGTTTACACAAATATATTCTGTCAGAGATAGAGAGAGGGGGCGGGAGGTGTCTTGTAGTGGTTAGGAGGGTGTCAGTTGACCGCAACACGGCGCCAACGAACTGACAAACTCTCGATTCCCAATGGGCATCAACCAGTCTAATTAATGCATCAAAGGGGCAAACAGGGCGCCGGGCGTCTTTCCTCAACCCATGGTAGGGAATGAAAAATCTTGTGTGAAGTGTCTTGTGGGTCGCAACTTGGATAGATAAATAATGTCCGCGGAGGACACGTCGATCTAGATCAACCAGAACATTGGCCAAGACCTTGAAAGTATGCTTGATAAAAACTTGATCAAAAACGATTATAATCAGACGATAAGAACAAAAGTACAAGAAATAAATATAAACTAAAAACACTCTCTGGGCCAGACTTTGGTGATTTCCCCATCACACAGAAGATATAAGACAATGATGACAAAGACAGACACAAACACTTTTTTGTTTTTCTGACGATTTCGTCATTAAATACAATTCAACTATCTGATATAAAGACTTTTACAAGTAACTTCTGAGTGACTCGGCTGGAAATGTATATTTTAGTTTCTATGGTTATAATGTTTTGCTTCGTTTAATAAATACACAGACTGTAAGACAAATTTCCTTATGGATAATAAAGATTATTAGTAGTAGTAGTATTATATACAAAGGCAGATTAATTGAGGCTGATTCTTCATACATAGATTCCATTAATTATTTGTGCTAACGTCAGAATAAACCCAGGAACCCCACACAATTAGTGTCCCTTAGTTCCAGGTCTTGAAATCTCCGCTCCTGATTAATGTAAATGGAAATATACATAAATGTAATCAGCAAAAGATTCTTACTTTCGTTCTAAAAAAAACCCAACTAGATCTAGGTTTCACAAACAAGAAAATGCTTACTGTTAGCATCTTACTTTGAAAAGTACTTCTTCCATTTTTTCCCGTCGACACATGTCCGCCTCTATCAGCCCCATTTACACAAGGGCTTACGCGTCCTGACTGCGTACGAAACAGTAGGAGGTGGAGGTGTCTGCGATAGTTAAGCCAGTGCCACAGCGCCAGACTGTTCTGACATATGACACACACGGGCCCCCGTCACTGACAACAATGTGGCTGTCACTTTAAATTTAACTCCAGGAGTCAGCCATGAGTTGTCATGAGTTTCAGTCCAGGAAGCAGTTCAGTGAATCCCAGCATTCACCATCCTCCTCCACATAAACCTCCCCCCCCCCAAGACGGGTCACAGCCGAGAAATGGTAGGTCTAAATACCACAGAAAACTGACTCTCAGTCTTAATACAAACTGTAGCTAGCTGGGAATATAGTCATACTCACTATACAATATGGTGGAGTTATTACTTTCCTTTCTGCGTCTTGAAAATATAAAACCTTTGTAACCATAATGTTAGATCAGCTTACGATAATGTAAAACAAAATGTAAAACCAAGTTCAACTTTCTTTCTTTGTCATATTTAAATATTAAAATTTCGATAAAACAAAATAAGAAATACTAAAAATGAAATATTATATTTACTAAATTTAGACATAGATCAAATGTTTGTGGCAAAATTTTAAATTACACAAGAAAGGCACGTGAGTGTTGTTTTGATTTAAGGAATGTACACGTATGTAGTAATTACACGAAATATTGTTAATGGAATATATACATTTGTAGTCGTTTGACAAATTATGCCATATCTTTAGTTTTCATTCAAATTCGTAGTTTTTAAAAATTGTGTTTTTTGCCTCTATCCTATCCATATCCCTTAGTCGGTTGGACCGTTAGGGCACCAAGCAAGACCTGTGGACCGTCTTTCTCCATTCCTCTCTGTCTTTTGCCTTGTTTAGAACCTCTTTCAGTGGCAGGCCTGTCCATTTTTTAATGTTGTCCTCCCATAGCTTTCTCTGTCTGCCTCTTCTTCTTGTTCCCTGGAGGAAGGTCTTTGCGAGCCCCAAAGATCTTGTAATATGGCCCTAGATTTTAAGCTTGCGTTTTTTTTTTTTTACAATAGTTTGCCTCACGAGACTTAAAAACAAAATGAAACAAATCTTACAACTAAATAAGAATATTGATCATTGCCATTATATATCGATAGTAAAACAAACACCATAAAAACTATTTGTAATGGTATTGGACTTGTTTGAAAAATAAAATGCATGATTTTCCGCAACAGAATTAAGTATCATTGATATTTCCTTGTATGCTATACCAGATTGTCGACTCATGGGCTAGAAATAAAATTAAATTTTGTGGCTATCTGTGGCACTTCACATTTCCAGAGAAGATCTTTCCCCTGTGGCTATCTGTGGCACTTCACATTTCCAGAGAAGATCTTTCCCCTGTGGCTATCTGTGGCACTTCACATTTCCAGAGAAGATCTTTCCCCTGTGGCTATCTGTGGCACTTCACATTTCCAGAGAAGATCTTTCCCCTGTGCAACTTCCCATGTGACTAGAGAGGTCAATCCTTGATGCACAGGTTGGGCATCTGTAATCACCAGCAGCCATTGCACTTTATGATTGCTCTCCATGTTGATCTTTTTTCCCAACTAAAATGAACTCTCAACCGCTTCCCGTTGTTCTACAGGATCAGCCACGTTGAGGAAAATACAATTTACAGTTTTCCCTAGTCAGGTAGTCAGGTCTGTTACCCCCCAATCTCAAATTCTGTTGGGATATTCATCATCTTTGTAACATCCATTCTACTTTTTCTAATCCATTGTTGTAACGCTTTGGACTTGCAATGCGAGGTTACAGCTTACTAGTAAGAGGCTGAAAATTATGTACAGGGTCAAGGTTTGAGAGGGTAAGTGTAGACTTCAAGTTGATGAACGCGAGGCCGTGTAGGTTTTTAAGAATCAGGAGAGCAGAGTTGGCAGCTGACTTTCAATCAAGGCAAACATACTTTCTGTCACACCAATACAATGTGGCCTATTTATAACATCATGTCATTACGTCATGCCACTACATTATGTCATGACGAGACACATATAAATAGAAAACGGAAATTTCCGAAAAGTAAACATAGGCCTAACAGTCGTAGCAGTTTAGAAAATGAGAATTTAAAAAAAAATAGTTTAGCTTCCGGAATTAAGGCATTACCAAGGTATCCATATAAAGCACAGAATTTGGTTAATTGATCATATTGATGCTTTAGTATAAATATTATACCCAACTCTTTCTATAAATACATTGCACTATAACTAACCAAGCTCCGGAGAATCATATCCTAGCGAGGAACAAGTAAATGATATAGCGTGATTTTCTCATTTAATACCAAAAAAGCAAAGTGTCTCATTCACAATTTGCGATCTATAGGGCAGATGATGTAAAAGTCATCTGTTTCTATGGCCAGCGGTTAACAAATGTGTCTTTTGGCCAGTATACTGACCAACTAATGTGAAGTATCCATTAGAGTTGTGTGGACTCAGAGGCGCCCAGAAATTCAAAATCCCAGTCTTCACCTAGATTCGAACCCGATACCCCCTCGGTTCGGAAGCAAAGCGGTTTACAAGTCAGTCACCACGCCCCCATAAGGTAATAAAAAAAATATTTTCGCATTTTAGGGAGTAAGGTAAATGAAAAATAATAACTCACAAAAAAAAGATACAATTCATAATTAGACTAATCCAGTTTGAAAAATGACTTCAATTCATAATTAGACTAATCCAGTTTGAAAAATGACTTCAATTCATAATTAGACTAATCCAGTTTGAAAAATGACTAGTGTCACTTCACCTTCACATTATGTTTGAGATGGGCAAGTGTTACTACATCAGCGTTCTTGTAAACTGATAACAGGGGCGGCCCACCCGTCCCTCCCAGTACACACACACACACACACTCCCACAAGTCGCCCTGTCATTAATCATTCCCAAATAGCCTCGCGAGGGTCGCGAAAATCTTATAATCATACCCTGGATGGGGAGCTATCACTTGTGGCCTGATCAAATATAGATACATAATGTGTCTTATACTTCGTCCGATGTTGGGAAACTTTCTGACGAGGTTAAAGCCAAGCGTCATGGATCTTTCTGGAACGCTAGTGGGCTCACGTAACTATGTCTTCTGCTATGGCAATGTACTTTGATTAGCTTAATTTTCATTAACAGGAAATGAGTCTACAGTCATTTTGTTCCCTTCCTTGATCTTTACATATTGTGTATAGATTGATTGGCTATACTAATTTATTGTAATGTGATAAATTTATCTTAACAAAACAAACTAAATTTATGGTTATATATTTATGAATATTTTTATTAGGAATACGATAAATGTTATCACTTTAAAAAATAATAATGAAATACAAACATACATTTTAAAAAAAGCATCAAGTCACAAGAATTATATTAACTCTTTCTCTCCTAACTGACGATACCAACGTTGATTTCACCAGAATGAGAGAGAGAGAAAGAGTTTCACTACTAGTATTTTTTTTACACCGGCCACTGTCTCCATTTCAGGGTAGTGAAGTTTTTAGAAGGACGATTAGATTATACCAATGTAACAATCTATTTGAATGACATGGAATGAGACACAGCCCTCATATTTATACATTAGAGTGCATTGATAAATAGGCTGAGACAAGCAGCAATAGGGTCCAGCTAATATTGGGAAACCTGTACGGGGCATGTCTTATCAATATATGAGCACCGGTGGAATAAATGGCAATATTATGTCTGTCGAAAATAAAAATTCAATGTTGGGAAAAAAGAAAGTCAAATGGGGAATCTAAGAAGAAAAAAAAAGTGTTTTGGGGGTTAATTGCATATTTGAAAAAAATGGAGAACGTTATTGTGTGTGTATGTGTGTGAGAGAAGGAGAAAGAAAGAGAAATGAAGTGATTCTCAGTCCAATGTGGGAGACCATTACTGCTTCTCTCAATCCAATTGAGCGGCTCCTTTCAACATAAATTTGCCGCTACTGTCAGCACCACTAGGGGCGAAGTAAGACAGGCCATTAAACCACACTGCCGGGAGTCTCTTGGCGCCATCAACGAAGGATCACTCTTGAAGGAGGCGTAGTGGAGAGAGAGAGAGAGAGAATGAGAGAGAAAGGAGGTTAGGGGAGAAGAGAATGAACAAAAGAGTGTAAAAAGGAACATGGATAAGAAGCCCTTTAACGTTAAAACTTCTTTAGGAACGGAACGGTGACACATTGGCCAGTAGAATTAATAGAATTTCAAGACAGTCTGGCAAAAGATGTGTGGGTGAAAGTGTGTGGTGTGTGAGTTTCTGATGTGCCTCACACAAGTGTTAAGTTGGCCACTGCGTCGCTATTGACACATTCTCAATCGACAGGTCCGTATTCTAATGTCTTCATTCAAATCTTGCCGCCCAGTCACGGAACTGTCAAGGAACAATGCGCTTATACAGTGGCGTCGCATAGGTTGGTGTCAGCAGGTGCGGTCGCACCCGTCTCACCTCCACTTAAGACGCCACTGCGCATATACACTCATTCTGTTTATGAAACGTCTCCCTCCCCCCTCCCTTTTTCTTTTCCGACACCGTTTGATTTACGTTGGTAGTGCGGAGTTAAAAAATCTATTTAAAGAATGATTACGCTTCCATAGCGTAATAAAAGCTAAAATCCTGGAAAGAGAATTAGAGGTTTAGTATGAATGATGACATGGACTGTCCATTAGTGTCCACTGCAACTGAACGGACAAAATATAACTTAAGTCTAAAATGGTAGGGTTTTTTTTTTAGACAAACATCTTTACAAAGAATTTTTTGTTGGTAGTTTGGAACACATTCCTGTGTGTGAATTTATGAGAAGTAAAAGCCAGGTTTAATTCGCCAGTCTTAATTACTAGTCAAAGTTTTTGGCATGAGAAGATTGCATTTTATTTCAAAGGGGTTTCAGGTCTGTTGCAAGAGTATCTCTCGCTGTATTTGTTAAAAGGGGGTGCCAGGTTTGTTGCACGAACATGGCTGCTTCATAATGAAAATAATAAAAGGGCTGAGACCTGAAGGAGTCTGTCGCGGGTTAAAGTGGAAGAGCTAGTGAAAACTTCCCCCTTAATTAACGCTGTGAAGCTAGTCACACTTAAGCATCTTTAAGTTAGGGGCGCCATCGCTCACCTCATTGCAGCGTCCATCCAAAACAGGAAAGATAGTTTAAACGTTAGCCTCCCGTTCTACGGACACCAAAAAATTTACGTCATCATTACATTTTTTACCAATGACCGATGGGTTGGGTTCGAATCTCTATGAAGACATGGATTTGAATTTTAGGACGTCCCCGAGTCCACCCAACTCAATGGGTATTGTGAAAAGTTTCTGTTTTCAGTTTTAAGAAGAAATAATTATAACCTTTAACCTATGACCTTACCTCGCGATAAGGTCCCGTTGTATTTCGGGGTCAGTATAATGCTGATGCCGTAGTCGTCACGGATGTAATTGCACATCTCCTCCGAGCAGCACAGCAGCAGGGGCGGCGCCACAAGCCCTTTTCCAGAAGAGGTGGCGCTGATGACATCCAGGCTAAGTCTGCAGGAGGCGTAATACTCCTCGGGCAGGCTGTCCAGGCAACCGTGTGTCTGGTGGGTGGTCTCGCCCCGGACCTCGACCGCCGTGTAGCATTGACCGATGGTGGACTTGCACATGTAGCTGGTGGAGACGCAGCCGGAGCCGTTACAGTAACACCGGAGCTCACCTGAAAATAGGATTAATAAATGCCCATGACTTACAATGCATTTTGAAGACTTCAAACATTAGTTCAATATTATAGTATAGACCGGGAAAACTGGAGACATTTGTCAAACAGGGCCGGCCTTACAAATAGCGGTGCCAATTAAATGGATGCCAGCGAAGCCCATCTTCGAAATTGTGTTTACACTAACATCTATTACTATTAATTAGATCATTATAGTAACATTTATTATACATGCATAGGAATCAACTCTAATGCATTAAGCGCAAATTTAAGTTACGCCAATCGCACGATACACTAAATATGTTAACCCTCTAAGTCCTATATCTTTAAAAGACTGTGTCAGAAGCCCATGACTGATGGTGATATGCTAAATGTAAATCTCGCTGCCCCTGCCAGGCGCGTGTGCAAATTTGGAGCAATAGGTAAAATTGGCGTAGGGCCGGCCCTGCATATCACCCCTACGACATAAGTTATATCTTCATTTTAATAGTTGAACACTAAGTGTGTATCTTTATTCATTTGAGATTTTTACGAAAACAAAATGTCAAGGACACTAAAATAAACGCATTGTTGCCAATGAAAACAAAATGATCTGTAATTGTAATAATATTTTTAATGCTTGGAAGTTGATGTTCGTATTACATTTTATTATCGCCAGTTAGTTGCAGATTCGTTTTTTTTTAAAGTCTTAAGTGGTAAGAGTGGAAGCTTAATGCTTAAACCATATTGAAATTTGTGCAACAAAAGGACCTTACACATTTAAATCTCTGCAGTGCCTAAAATTACACAAAACTTGTCATGCACCTGTTTAAAAACAGAACTTATCAACGCTACTTTGTACATCAGAAACACCAAAAATACTCAGCGGACTATCTAATCAGAGATTTCCCGCCATGTATGAAAATCTCCATCTTTAAACAAATGTATCCATCTAAGTTCGGACCAATGAACCAACCAGGGGCGTAGATAGAAATTTGCCATCATTTTGGGGCCCCCGGGGGTTTTTGGAGGCCCCCCGCATTTTGCGTAAAAGTTAATATTTAATGTAAAAAAAACCCACTCATTTGGGGGCCCTGGGGATTTTTCAAATTCTCCTCGTCCTCCCTCCCCCACAGTTGCTACGCCACTGGATACAACATATGCCTAATTTACAACGGCGTCAAACTATCAGCTCACAAAAGTTTAGATCTAGGGTCAAATATATATCCGGCACGCGAGTCACGGGCCACGTCATCTCAAAGAGAAGTTTTGAGAAGACGGAGCGCAATGACGTCATGGGCGCAATGACGTCATGTGCAATAGGCACCACTGGTATAAGTCTTACATTAATCATAATATGACATTGTCGCGTAAGATAAAACAGCGGCTGATTAACGTTTCTTCTATAACTGGCGTCTGAAGACTCGTAACAGGTCTCTAGCGGGAGAGAGAGAGAGAGAGAGAGAGAGAAAAGGGAATTCCCACAAAACCCCAAGTCGTAAGACATTTAAAGATAACAATTACAAGCATTAGTCGAGGGCAAATATTTACCGCACAATAAACAAAGGAAACACAGACAATGACAGCGGATGTCAAGGTTGATAGCGTCCTGATTGCCCCCCCCCCTTTCCCTTTTTTTCTGTTCCTTTTCCACTTTGAAAAAAAAACAAAACTTTCCCTTAGCCAATGATCTTGTCAATGATCTAAAAGTCTCGAAGTAAAGCAGAAATAAAAGAGAGAAAAAGGGGGGGGGAAGAAAAGAGAAAGGTTTTGTGACTGAAAAAAAAGGGGGGGGAGTATTTTATCTTCACCAAGCAGTACGTGGATACGAAGGTACGAGAGTTGGAGCTATTTCAACTATGTAAGAGTACCGAGGCCCAGCCATTGACATGTAGCAAACAGTAGACTGACGAATTGAAGAAGAAAAAAAAAAAGATCAGACGATAATTCTTGGGCGCCTTTGTTTACAGTAGCCTCCCCTTGGTTATAAAACAACATGATTAGTGACAAATAAAAAGGAACGGGTTTGAATAAAAGGGGAGATAAACGTTTTAACAAAAATCCAAACTGCCGTTTTTTGATTTGCAGACGATACAGAGGTTTATATTTGAATCAAGTAGTTAGGATTAGAAACTGCTTGTTTTTTTTTAGTTTCTAGTAAAGCTCTTTATGTACGTGCGTGTGTGGGTGCACGAACCAATGTATGCAGTTATGTGGGTAGCCTGATTGCATTGTTGCCCTGTGCTGCCGTTGGCTACTTCAGAGGTGAACTGTCTCTGTGGAAATCTGAAGTCTTAACAATTTAAGAAATTTTAAAATGTGTAGCAGAGTGGCGTGATTCATTGATGCTTTACTGGCGAGAAAGGGGCGGGTTCGAATCCCGGGAGAAATGACTCGAGCTGAGTTATGTTTGCATAGCTCAGCACAGAAACTCTTAAAAACCACAGTTCGCTGAGCATGTAGAGCAGCATGGATGACTAGAGAGCATGGATGACCAGAGAGCAAGGATGACCAGAGAGCAAGGATGACAAGAGAGCATGGATGACCAGAGAGCAAGGATGACCAGAGAGCAAGAATGACCAGAGAGCATGGATGACCAGAGAGCATGTGTGACCAGAGAGCATGGATGACCAGAGAGCAAGGATTGCCAGAGAGCATGGATGACCAGAGAGCAAGAATGACCAGAGAGCATGGATGACCAGAGAGTATGGATGACCAAAGAGCATGGATGACCAGAGAGCAAGGATGACCAGAGAGCAAGGATGACCAGAGAGCATGGATGACCAAAGAGCACTAAGCTATTTATTGTAGCATGGAGGACGCCTTATACAAAAGTAATAATTAAAAAATAATTTCAAATCCTCATGTTCTAGTTTCACACACTAATAGCAATTAAAGATTAAAAGATAATCTAGTTCTATGGCCACGGTTTATGAGGGTGTCATGTGGCCAGCACAACGACCAACAGCTTTTACTTTCCAAAACCAATTTCATATACCCATAAGAGTTGGGTGGGGACCTTTTTTTTAAAAATCAGAAATTCCAAACATCCTAGTCGTCATCGTGATTCGAATCCAAGATGCGTCGGTTTAGAAGATAAACAATTTAACGCCACCAAGAACCATAATAACTCCACCAAGAACCATAATAACGCCACCAAGAACCATAATAACTCCACCAAGAACCATAATAACGCCACCAAGAACCATAATAACGCCACCAAGAACCATAATAACGCAACCAAGAACCATAATAACAATTTATATATATATTTTTTTAATTAGATAATTTTTACTATATGTAACGTATGATGGAAAAAAAAAGTATTCGTCGGCTTCAAGCGACGTTCATCTATTCGCATGGTCTCAAAATCTTTTGTACAAAACAACAGCAGATAAAAAAACAACAACATCAAGATTTCGACATTGGAAATTGAAACTGGGGGAAAAAAAAATATTTTTACTTTTTTTTTTTTAGTGCAAAAGCCCTATTCCCAAAATATTACAACCGGCACAGGACTACACATAACGTGACCATAATGCCGTTTCCTGTTGAAATAAAGAAGTTGCAGTTCTCATATGTTCTCAACATAATATATGTAATTTTTTTTTTTTGGTGTTAAAGCTTGCAAGAAAGCAAGATTTATTTTTTTAATGCCATGTGCAATTAACAGGAAAGCCATGAATCAGACCCAAGAAAGAGAATACTTGTCAAGTCAGGGAATATATGTCAGTTTAAAGAGAGAACGGAGCATGCACATTTCACGCGCTTCCACGGGTTTGGCTCGCGGCTGCAAATCTGACTGAGTGACAACTAAGACGGGATGAAAGAACGATTTGAAAAACGCAGTCATCACAAAATGGAAACAGGGGAAGAAAGGGGAGAGAACAAAATTAGAAGAAGGAAGACAAGTTGGTAATAAGAGAATGGTAGACAAGAGATTTTTTAGATTGACAGATGACGCTAACAGAGAAAAACATGTTTTCAACATTTTTTTTTATTTTGTTCAACAGCCAAAAAAAAAAAATGGTTCATAAAAACTGGACATTTGAGTGATCAGGAAAAATCTGGGATGTTTGTGTACTAGCAGATATACCCGGAGTGTTAAACTTATTTACTTTTGATATTCATCTATTTGTCTTTATAAACATGTCAATATATCATTCTCAATTGGCCCAATTGCTTAAAAGGTCACAATCAAATAGTTATCTTCCAAACTACACCCGCCTCTCCAAATAGTCAAATATTCTCTTTGAACGCAGGTTCGATTTTTGCCAAATGGTTGGTGAGTTCTATATCTGAAAGGGCTGAAGGTAAGTGCTTTAAGTCATCCCCAACCCCCTCCTTTTCCTTTCCCCAACTGGTCCAGACAAGTGATACGATCATAGCGAGAAAGCTAAAAGCATAAAATTGCGCTAAACAAAAACAATTGGTACACATTTTTTTAATTGAACAGGTTTATTATTGTTAGTCTAGATCTATTACTAATGGACTTAGATGACTAATCCAAAGTAATTCATACATATTAATATGAACCTTTTTTTTAAAGTTTTTTTTTGTTTGTTTTTCTTGTTTGTTTTTGTTTTTCTAAACATTTGGTTGGTTTACTTATTTGTGCTATATTCTTCATCTTAATGTGTGCTATATCATAGATGTGTGCATTGTATCCTAGATGTGGGTACTGTATCCCAGATGTATGCTATATCCTAGATCGACATAGTTTGTTTGCCACTAACCAAAGATGCTTGGACAGAATTCACCTTCTAGTCAAACTCATGACTTTTTGTTTTCTCTGGTGGAGTATTGTGTGAATATAAATACTCTCGTCTTCATTCTTTTTTTTTTTTTTTTTTTTAAATCTAACCCAACAAACAAGCCTACATTCAGTTGTACATTCAGGTGTCTCCCCACTACGATTAAATAACGCTGACAACACGGGCAGTGTGTTGCTGTGTCAAGACACAGTCGACGTGGACGTTTCACCGTGTCGCGAATGTCAAGGCATGACTGTCATCTTGTCACATCCATCACTCGGGGCGTAGAAGATCTCTTCCTTCCTCTGCTCGACCCATGCGACCCTTAACACCCCCCCCTCCCCGTACGCCACTAGACTCACCTCCAACCCTGGGAGAATGTAATAGTAACCGGTCAGTCTAGAGAACAGTTTTCTCCTTTTTTTTACCCCATGACCCATACAAGCCAAACTACAGCACTTTCTTTTCTGCTATTTGTGGGGTCATGCTGAAGGAGATCAGGTCGTCCAGAGAGGTCAGTTAGATGTCGACCGTTAAGATCAAGACTCAATGGCCGTGAGGAATAAGCTTCGAAAAGCCGTCATTCCCCGCGGAGGTTAGAATCCCAAGCTAAGCCCTACAATGACGCAATGAGGGGTTTGTGCTCCTAAGCGATGATCTTTCAGTTCTGAAGAACGTACTAGAAAAAGGAAAGCCTCGGGTTCCTTCTTTTTAGGAACTTTGAGCATTAGGAAGGATGCAGCCTCTAATTGCCATCACAGGACACAGCGGTCGTCAAACTGTTCCACAGAGCTGTACGTAAACTTGTCGCGTGGTATTTAATATTTGACAAAGCATATTGGGCAACTGAAGTGAAATAGTTGGCTCAATCATACACGCAGTCATCTTGTTTCTTGATGCTTTTGTTGTCTTTACTTTAACGTCTATCAGGCTAAGCAGGTGTCTGGTGCAATGACTAGTCACACAATGCCTCAAACACAAGCAGCGTGAGCTTGGCTCTTTAGTTCAAGGGAAGAGCTGCGTTACAAAGTTTTTTTCCTCTAATAATATGTATAATAATGTAGTCCACAGCGAGGCCATATTTCCAACAGAAGGATCAAGCGATATCCTACATTTAAGATCTCCTCTAATAATTTACTTTTTTGTGGGGGGGGGGGGGTAGGGGGGAGTACTAGAGTTTTAACTTTCGCTAAGTGCAACTCTTTCAATATATATTCTATGTCTTCCTCGATCACCATATCAAAGTCATTAATTAATACACGGTATGAGCCTTAGTTTACTGGGTTTATCTGGCCCATCTAATTGGCTTTATTAAACCTTGTGTTTAATAACTTTCGCCCTCTGGTGGGAGTTGGGTTCAAAACAAATTGGGAGGAAAATATACTCTTGATAGCCGAGGTGAGAGCGAGGGAGGAGTGAGTGGGCACGAGAGGATGCAGGGTGGAAAGCCCGGGGGCCAAGAAATAGTGTGCTGGTATACAAGCGTGTAAGCCCAGGTCTTCCCGTTAATCCCCATCTGAACTTTGACCCCCCTGGTTAAGTGCGAAACGGAGGTGAGGAAAGGTAGAGGATTCAGAGATGTTCAGCTGATTAATGAGCCAAAGGAAAGAGGATGCGTTGAAACAGATTAAATGCATTGACGCTTCCTGTGTAGCTCGTATATTGACTTGGAGCGTTTGTTTTCACGACTAACTCTAAGAGTTGAGTGTGATGTGTTGGTATTGCATGGTTCAAATCTGTAGATTACATCCAGACGTCTAGCCTAGTGATACAGTATCCAAGGGTGGCCGAGGATTCGTATAAGGTGATCAATGCACTTTAGAAATCAAGTACTTTAACACCTGGGATTGGAATCATTAAATAAACACAAAGCTTAGAAAAGGGTATGGTTAGACCAGCCCTTCTGTAGGGTGTCATTAGGTCAGCCTTTCATTAGGATGTCATTAGGTCAGACTTCTAGAGGATGTAACTGGCGAGCGCTTTTAGAATGTGTCATTCGACCAACGCTTCAGGAGAGTCACTTAGCCAGTGCAGCGATCAACCGAATTTACACACACACACTTTTTTTTAATCCCAGCTTTTTGTTTTTACGTATCTCGGACGTATTTTTCAGATAATTACTTCATAGTCCAAACCTCTTGCCTTTTATTTAAGTCTGGATATTATTTCAATGCACGGAGCAGGGCCGGCTTTAGGCCGATTTTACCGATGGCTCCAAACTTCACTCCGCGCCTGGCGCCCCCCCCCCCCCTCATTTACATTTAGAATATCACTATCAGTCATGGATCTTGTCACGGGCTTTAAAGGATGTAGAAAGATGTAGGGGTTAACATACTTAATGAACGATTGACGTAACTTTAATTAAACCATTGGCACCTATTACGTTTCAGTTCCTTCCTATACATGGTGTATACAGGTCGATAAAATTATCTAATTAATAATAATAGTTGTCATTGTAAAAAAAAATGTAGACGAGGGACCTCGCAAGCATCTATTAAATTGGGCCTCGCAATTTGTAAGGCCGGCCCTGCCCATGGAGTATTTCAGATAGTATTAGAACTAAATACGGGCAGGTTCTTGTTGGAGACGGCGGTATACATGAAAGGAGAGACTTCCACAAAGATCCGCAGGGGGAGAGAACAGATTCCCATCAACATACCTCGGCTACCAGGGACAGACAATCTATAGCTCAACTAGATTTGTTAGTGATATCACATAGGAGGGGCTTTGGTCTTCAAATAAACACACTTCCCATTCTGGGAGGTGAAGAGACGGGAGGAGAGGGATAGAGCGATTAGGAGCGCAAACAAAATTAATATACACAAGAAATAAACTATGCTACATTGAATAGAAGGGGTGGGTGTTTTCTCTTAAAATAGCAAACGCCAACCATCCTTCCCTAAAACCAAAACAAAAATTTTCTACAGAATTTTTTTCCCCAGTGGTTTACGAGAACAAGGTCCACCATTTGTTCCAGGCTTGTATGTACAGTCGCTGTATCAGCTTCTAAAGACACTGTTATCTATAATAATTAACATTTAGATTGCCATCAAGACCAAACAAAGCGGTCCCTCAGGCAGTTGTCGTTATTTGAACAGGGTAAAGTACAAAAAATACATTATCGTGTAAAAGACAACAACTTTCGTTTCTTACAGTATATATTCCTTTTTTTTTTCAGCGTAGGCATACTAAAGACTTAGCTAAGAGGTGATTAGTCTGGACGTTCCCGGTGTAATAGAAATTAATAGCTCAATGGTATTTACTTGTGTCTTAGTTCCACCTCAACAATCGTTATATCTAGGTCTCTAGCCTCGGTCCAGACAAAACGCCAACCTTTCCCGGTCCAGACAAAACGCCAACCTTTCCCCGGTCCAGACAATACGCCAACCTTTCCCCGGTCCAGACAAAACGCCAACCTTTCCCCGGTCCAGACAATACGCCAACCTTTCCCCGGTCCAGACAATACGCCAACCTTTCCCCGGTCCAGACAAAACGCCAACCTTTCCCCGGTCCAGACAATACGCCAACCTTTCCCCGGTCCAGACAATACGCCAACCTTTCCCCGGTCCAGACAAAACGCCAACCTTTCCCCGGTCCAGACAATACGCCAACCTTTCCCCGGTCCAGACAATACGCCAACCTTTCCCCGGTCCAGACAATACGCCAACCTTTCCCCGGTCCAGACAATACGCCAACCTTTCCCCGGTCCAGACAATACGCCAACCTTTCCCCGGTCCAGACAATACGCCAACCTTTCCCCGGTCCAGACAATACGCCAACCTTTCCCCGGTCCAGACAAAACGCCAACCTTTCCCCGGTCCAGACAAAACGCCAACCTATTCGTGACCTCCGTGAGATTGAGTCGGTGTTGCCCCATCGCAAAACACAGGCCACCACTATTTCTTACTGTAGCCCCTGGAGTCCCTTGCTGTACCACCAACTCCCCCCCCGCCCCCGGGGCCAACCCTCTCTGTACTCGCAGTTGTAATCCTTCCACACACGTGCATTAAATACTGCATAATCTCAGCAGGAGTTTCCTCCGACCTCTGGATCACATAGAAATATCCATATATTACTCTGACGCTGGGGGCGCAAACTATATTTATGAGTGCACGAAAGGGAGGAGAGGGGCGCCGAGTGTAAGGGAGTGCGAGTGGAGATTACCTGCCCGGAGCTCGCAGGGGGGCGCTTTGTTATCCGGACATAATCCTAAAACTTTCAAGCGCTTAGCGCCCTGTATCTAAACGACTGCACATGTTGATTGGAAGGCGTGTGCTTTGTCATTTGGGTTCCCCCATAAATCACACGGACACTACCTGGGACTCTGAACCCAGGGATTCCTCACACCTTTTTTTTTACTTTGCTAGCCATTCTTAGGAATAGAGATACAACGTAAAGCTCTGACATCATTACAAGTGTCACGTGGCTCCAACATTAAAAACATTTAGGAAACAAAACAAAACACAAGAAGCAAAATATTTATGTAATCTTTATACAAGGAAAAGAAATCCGCTCTTACATCTATATACATCTATTATCTCACAATAATGTAGAAGTTATCTCACTTATTCGATATGAACCAAAATAATTAATTATCAATAATTAGTTGACTAATCGGTTAATTTTTTTTGTATGTCTTGTCTACGCCAATAAATACTTGTTTAAAGTGTCAGCTTGATCCGTGGATAAGTGTGAAAGAAATAACGTGTACAAACACTTTACCAGACAGACAGAGTGAGTTTATACAAGCTTTGTAATAATAAAATTTAAAAAAAAAATGGAATACAATGTAAAAACTGTGTATTAAGTTTTGAAAAATATTTTTCATAATGTTCTATCTAGAATGACATTAAGAAATGTATTTGTAACCTAATAAAGCCCAAAACGTCTCTTTAAAATGGCAAGTAACTCATCAAGTATTTTCAAAAAATGTACAAAATTCAATAGCATACTAATTATTCACTGTTCAGAAAATTATAGTATAAAAGAATAAAAATATAATTATTATGGTATTGTTTTAGAACACTCAATACGACGCATTTGTAATTAAGTATTGTTTTCTTAAGAAAATTTTAATATGCAAATTTCTAAAAGTTTATTTTTACTAACTCTCTAAATACAATACAAATATCGAAAACAACCTATTACGACCGGAATGCGCAAAATATATAGAATACTAGACTGGTGTAGAACTAAGAATTAACTAACTTCCCGTTAACATGGCTAAAAAGTCAAGATTGCAACAAGTAGATATTATTCTATAAGCAGGGAAAGAGGGATGATAGAGGCAGACATCTGGTGTGACGGAGGACACAATGGGTGATATATGGAGCCGTCATCGGGTCCCCGTCAAGAGCCCCTGGCCTGTAACGCAGCATATACACACCACACTATCTAGGGCCACTCAAGGCAATGTGTAGTGTTGACATGAAAGGCACTCGGTGACACCAGCAGTCGCGAACAGGCTCGAGATATCATCACCACTCGGTGAAGGGCCACTCGTAGCCCCATCTCGACTAATTCAATGAGCGTTCAACGATCTACGTACACACACACATCTGTCGGCTAGTTGGAATAGGTCGACCCCTGCACCTACATGGGCAGATAACTGTCACACATGACAAAATAAATATTAGACCAAGAAGAAAATAAACAGAGAGAAGCTTAGAACAAAGAAGTTAATTTTTTAAATGGCTTTTATCTAGCGCCTTTTTTTTTTTTTTAGTTATAAGCATACTTAATACGCATTGGACCAATCTCCTTTTTGAACCCCTAGGGGATGGGGGGGGGGGTACTTATGAGCAGCCTAGCGTGCAACAAACACAAAAAAGCACCAGACGGGAGTCTTTCTTCTTCCTCGTTCTCATTTTTATGTTGGAGCGTTCAGATGACTAGACCAATATATGAGATGAACTGCGCAGTGGTTTCCAAATCAGGGAGCTCTCCATATAGTTTTCTTTCTGTTGGGGTGCTTTGGGGCCAGTGTCTTGTACGGGCCTCTTGGTAAAGAGAGCAGTTTTGAAGGACATGGTCAGCATTCTCTGGTGATACTCCACAAGGGCAAATTTCACTGGTTCCGATTTTGAGCTTCAGGTACATATGTTGTCTCATTCTGTCGTGTCCGGTCCTGAGTCAAAAGATTAGACTCTGATCTTGTCGGGATAGCTTATAATAGGCGTCATCTTTCTTGTGATTCGGATGAGAGCGTGTCCCTTTTTCATTTATTTTATTCGAGCTCGAGCATCCTTCTGTATCCCAGGACAGTGCGGACAGTGTAGACCTGAAGTGACCAATGGAAAACGTTGTTTATGAAATAGTACTGATACTGGGGCTGAAATATACGCGTTCTCGTCAACTAAGAAAAGGAAGATACATTGTTGTCCCACGATCACCGGAACTGGTCATTAAATGGTGTGGGCTCGTGGATGGTTCGTGCGCCAACGCGCGTTGAGACATGACATTAATGAGCGACTTTGAACATAAGTTTATCCCATTAAGAGCATCAAAAGTTCATAAACACGTTCGTATGTAATTCAGTATAGCGAGAGAAAAAAAAGGATTTGGAGGGGGGGGGGGGTTAAAAACAGGAAGAACTGTTTACCGCTAGACGGGACTGCTTGGTACATATTTACAAGATCATGTGTACAGAGTTCTTTTTCCCTACATTTTGGTCTGCAGGGTTTCTCAATCTTTGTTTAGTGGACACACCACTACATCCACAACAACCACTACATTCTTTATTCTCAATCACCTTCCCCATCCCCCCCCCCCACACACACACACAAAGAAAGAAAGTTGGGCGCGATGTCCGGAACTGGTCCGCGGGCCACAATTTGAATGTCACTTTTTTAAGAGTAAAATTAAGTCACAAAATAACTTCCTGTTGGTTTATCCTAGTGTGAGACTGGCGAAACAGCATTGCAATGATAAGTGCTAATTTCCCCTTTCTACCGAAACGGACGTGAGTGACAGCCCTTGTCTACTCCGTTAAAACAATGGTTGTTAATCCAACTAGAATGTCATTTATTTCTCCTTATCCTATACCACTGGTTGACAAGCTTCGATTTGAAAAATCTGTTTCATGCTTCGGTCGATACGAGAAAGAGAGAGGGAGAGAGAGAGAGAGAGAGAGAGAGACTAAAACGTCAGAGGAGAAAGGTGGAGTATGTTGCAAAGTACAGCGGAGATAGCCTACAAGGTGTACGCCAGGACCAGGTAATAACCGAAATACAGTTTAAAGTGGGTGGAGGATCAGGGCGAGAAAGGAGGGGGGGGGGGGGGTGGAAGGAGGGGGGAGTAAGTAGGCAGAGGGAGGGTGAGGGCGGTAGGCGGGGGGGGGGGCAGTTTTGGTGGCAAAGACAAACGAAAACGTCGCCACCGTTTTAATTTATCCACTTGACATTAGACCCCGCAGCAGGCGCGGGAGCAGAAAAAAAAAAAAAAGGAAACCACTTACACACAACCTACGGCTAATCTTGAGTTTTTTTTTTTGTTTTTTTTTTTTTGGGGGGGGGGGTTGTTTTTTTTAGAACTCATCAAGTTTACTGTGTTTTGAAGAACATGGAAGTATGAAATCATGATTGGTAGTTAAGTATGGACGCTACTGAAAAGTATAAAGCTAGGTTTACCCCTTTCGGACCTTGCGATCTATGGGACAGATGCTGTAAAGATCATCTATTTCTATGACCGACGGTTAACAAGGATGTTATGTGGCCAGCACAACGAACAACCGCCTTCCCCGACGTCACATAAGACTTAAACAAGAGGTTTAAAATCTCACGAACTCGAACTCGAGACCCCACCCAAGTCAAGCGCGTTACCATCCTGCCACCACTATCACACTCAAATTGGGTGGCTAGATCATTGATTTGTACAACTTCGACACTTATTTGGGGTGCTCTCTCCCTCCCAGCTAAATCCATCTCTCTCATTCTCCCCCCTCCCCCCCTACTCCTGGAAGAACTAGCTAAGACATTGAAGACATTATATACAATGCAAAAGACAGAGGAATGGAGAAAAACGGTAAGCAGATTATGAGTGGTCCCCCCAATTATTCAAAAGACTAGGGGTTAAGGGAAGACAGTCAACTTGTCTGTGATTTCATTCTAAGGATTAAAAAATTTAGAAATCACAGTTAAATTAAATCTGTCGTTATTTTGTAGCGCTGACATTATACTATACTTGAGATTGGCTACAAAGGCCGCTGGATACACCTTTGAGACCCTGACCACGTGAAATACTCCACTCCTTTATATTCAGACACGAAGACAAGACTTATTATTATATTTTTGTTTGTATATCGTAGATGTGGCATTTTATAGTCGCTGTCAACGCAAGAAAGTATGCCCGATGGGCCGGTAGGGCCACCGAAATGGCCGCATCAATGCCACTATGGCACGTATCAAATTTTTAAAGGTTTTATAATATTCTCGTATACAAAACCCTTCCCTGAGCGTCGGGTTTAAAAACAAATCTTTCACTCTACAGTGTAATACTATTTTAATTTAGCACATTTCCGAAAAAACCTTAATTCGTATACAGTCCTACTAGTAGGCTTCATCCTTTTAAGGCCTATATAGCAATTAAAAAGCAACAAAAGGCCTATATCTCAAATAAAGATATAGAGTTCCCTGTATGCATGCATATCGATATATTATCAAACTTAACATAATGATCTTGAGGTCAAGTAGACCTAGAATTAGAAGCCCATCATGATATAGAATTTGTGGGCCGGATTGTATAGAAATGCCCGGGCCGATTCTGACACCCAGTCTTCCCCTGATGACAAAGTCAATAACAAAAGTCTTGACCTAGAAACTTAACGGTTTTCTAAACATATACAAACAACAAAATGTTATTTGTGTATCCCCTTGACCTTCTTGAATACCCTATCATGCTAGTGATATTTTATACCCTAAGTATATCCAACTATAATTCCATGTATTAAAAATATATACTCCATGTGTTATTCTAAATATATGGGCTAACAAATAGAACAACGCAGCAAGAAATAATTGTATATTGTATTATGACAAAAGGATGTCTCGGAATTATCTTTAAAAAATCCTAAATAAAAGTGAAATAAAATAGTCTACATTCTACAGCATAACATCGTGGATGGAGCAATTCCCAAGGCAGCTCTGTTTTGATATGCACCATTTCAACAAGCTCAATGCTAAACAAACAGAGGAAAGGGGTGAGTTGGGGGGTGGGGGGCTGCCTCGTGAAATCACATCTATTCTGAGCTTAATTATCCATATTTGCATCTCTTTGAGACTCCACAATAGTTTATGTTGACCTTTCATTACGATTTATGATTTTGTGAATTAAACGTCGGGCGAGCCTTTATGTAAGGCTTTTATTTGATGATCGCTTTGTCAAGTTTTATTTTTTT
Source organism: Biomphalaria glabrata (assembly GCF_947242115.1). NCBI lineage: Eukaryota > Metazoa > Mollusca > Gastropoda > Planorbidae > Biomphalaria > Biomphalaria glabrata. The sequence continues at coordinate 81,219,687 of NC_074711.1, forward strand.
TTTATTCTGCAATCGTGATTGTATTTACTTTTGATGAAAGTTCTCTAGTGAAGAAGACAGCAAGTTTTGTTATTATGTGTTTAAGTTGGCTACATCACAGATTCCTTTGGTTTCGTATCAGGATTTTTTTTTTTTGTAAATTAATAAAGAGAAGAACAAAGAATAAAGATACTGATTAATTATTTCCTACACAGTGTCGATAAAATGGTTATAAATTGTTTAAAGGTTTGTATAAAACTATCTTGTTAATTAGTATGTCTCTTCGAAATTTTAAAGTTATTTTTTGTACCAGCTTGAGATGGAATGTTTAGATTTGACTAGAGTAACACCTTTAGTAATATCACTAAATTTAGAAAGCCTTCAGGAGAGAAGACTCAGTAAGTAAAGTAGCAATTATACATAAAACACTGAACCATAATCTTCAAATACAAAATCAAAATTTAATAAAATACTCAAAAAGACACAAAGATAAAGGCACATTCCTCATTCCATATGTTAGGACAAATTTGTACAAATACTTCTTCTTCCCTAGCGCTATTAGAGCATGGAATGGGTTGCCTGAGCTAGCCAGGAAAACCAATGACTTAGCATAATTTAGGCCATTGGTTAATATGCATGACTAAATGCATGACGCGTAGGGCGTAATCATCTTCTTTTTTTGAAGTAACGTCTGTATTATATAAGATAAGATTCTCAGTACTTAGTATATTCTTTAGGACTCACTACGTCCCAAAAGGTATAAGAAGGCGTGTTTCTATTAACGTTTGACGACCTAGCAAATTCATTCTGAAAAAGCCGGAGCCCAAATAAAACACCAAAGGGAGACAAATGTGTCTTTAGGGCATGCACATGACGAACTGACAGGATCCCACACTTAGAGTCAAACCGTGAGAACATTGTGTCTTCAACGGTCCGAGGGTGGGAAAGTCCGTTGGTCAAGAGAAGACAGAAGTGTCCTTGGCTTTATGGCAGGCTAATATTTACAGTAATTGCAGGTTTACGTGACAATCGTCGTCAAGAATATTCAAGGGTGTTGTTGTTTTTTTTTCACCCCATGTTTTCTCTGCTTCTGTCTTGAAGATCACAAGAGAGTGATTGGAACAAGGTCGATGATTTTGGAGAAATCAAACACGTGAGTCGTTGCCCCTATTTTATTAGGCTAAAAATATATAAATATGTAAAGTCAGCATTTATTTTAAGGTGAACATTTTGTACAGGTTTCACTTGCAGTCTTGTGTTTAAATTTTGTTTAAATATCTTCGTGACATAAAAAAAAAACTCAACTCGTACTTTTATAAGCTACTCGATAGTTGTGACAGCGTTTCAGTGTTATATACTAATAAGTTTATTGAATGTTCGAGATGGCAACTCACATAGAAAGAAGAAGAACCAGAAATTAAGGCTATATTGCAAGGGATGTACATTCAGTCAATGTGTCACACCAGACTGTACAGAGAGATTGAAGTTAATGCTGGGCCAAAGAAAAGGCGGTACAAGTCCGTTTGGGAATGGCTGCGAACTATCAAGTTGGACAGGCATCCAAAAGTCAGTCTTGATAAGAACCTTTGTATTTGTAGCACGCTCCTCAGTTTCAGTTTGAGGACCGCAATAGTTGTATCAAGTTCTAAATTCTATATTTACATATATATATATATATATATTTGTAGCCATTTTTAAAGAAAACAATAATGTTAGTCCGAAAAACAAAAAAAGAGTTTTATCTGATGAAACTTTACGGTGAAGAAAGAGAGACCTCTAGCAGGGAAGGGAAGTCCGAAAGAAATGGGGGGAATGCTGAACCGTTTCTAATCCCAAAGAACAAAGTGTGAAGATGTCTCGGGGCGTCACACGGGATGCAGGTAAGGAAACCGAATCAGTCATCCGTGAAACGTCTGCGTTACCATCTCGCGAGAGAAATAGTGTTCATAAAGCAGACACGGACACTGAATGTTTGAAAATGTTACTCCCCCCACCCCTATTCCTCCTCTCTCAGTTTCCGCGGACCCAAACAATGTTGGTTCATAAAGACGGCATTTTTTTTTATTTCACTTCAGGTAATTGACTTCGGGCTTTGAAAGATGACACACTTGGAGACTACACTTCCACCAAAAGTTAACAAAATTCCCTTCTCCAGGGGATTAGGCTGGGTTATCCAATCAAAGCGTGTTATTCTCGTCTCCTGTCAGATTCAGCAACAGCAGACACTTTAATTTTCGAAAACAGCCGACACTCATCGTTCCGACAACAGCCGACACTCATCGTTCCGACAACAGCCGACACTTATCGTTCCGACAACAGCCGACGCCCATCGTTCCGACAACAGCCGACACTTATCGTTCCAACAACAGCCGACACCCATCGTTCCAACAACAGACGACACTCATCGTTCCGACAACAACCGACACTCATCGTTCCGACAACAACCGACACTCATCGTTCCGACAACAACCGGCACTCATCGTTCCGACAACAACCGACACTCATCGTTCCGACAACAGACGACACTCATCGTTCCGACAACAGACGACACTCATCGTTCCGACAACAACCGACACTCATCGTTCCGACAACAACCGGCACTCATCGTTCCGACAACAACCGACACTCATCGTTCCGACAACAGACGACACTCATCGTTCCAACAACAACCGACACTCATCGTTCCGACAACAACCGACACTCATCGTTCCGACAACAACCGGCACTCATCGTTCCGACAACAACCGACACTCATCGTTCCGACAACAGACGACACTCATCGTTCCGACAACAGACGACACTCATCGTTCCGACAACAACGAAACCCTTCTGTCCGAAAATGCAGATGGGCACAAAACCAGTTGTAAAATTTGAAATAAAAATGAAGTGTCGATGAAAAAGAGAAAGCTAAAAATGGTCCAGCTAGATCTAGTTACATGTAACTGAAGATGGCTCTAGACAAAGTCAACAAATATAGTGACATTGGTAACTAGCTCTATGTTGTACTACGGAATACAGACCTTCAGGCCTTCTGTCAATAGTCAATACAACCCTCTTCTGCTGTTTTGCTAATCTACAGAGTTCTTTCATAACCCAAGTCTATCGCACGCTCTTGGATTATTTATTTCTCTTAATATGTATTGGATTATTAACAATGGCAACTGGACCCCACGATGACCTGCTGACCATTGTAAAAAAAAAAAAAACGCAAACTTAAACTCTATGGCCATATCACGAAGTTCTCTGGACTCGCAAAGACTTTCCAACAAGGAAAAAGAAGAGGAGGCAGAGAAAGCGAATCGAAGACAACATCAGAGACGGGCCTGTCAAAAGACAGGAATGTAGAAAGACGGTCGACAGATCATGTGTGGTGGCCCAAAGGTCCAGCAGACTAAGGGTTAGATCATGTGTACTGAGTTCATTTGGATCATTTCCATCTTCCTGTGACATTTTGCGACATTCAGTTAGTTTTACGGTATATAGAAAGAAAAAGACATTTTGCGACATTCAGTTAGTTTTACGGTATATAGAAAGAAAATGTGCTTTTAAAAACGACAATCATTTGTATTAAAGCCACGAAAGTATGTAAGATATAATGGCTTAACTCTAACCTTTATCAATTTTATGCAAAGAAGACAACCACGGTTTACAAGAAAGAAAAAAGGGGGGAGGGGGTAACATTTACGGCCAACAAAAGACCCAACCGTGCGGCTGAATGCACAGATGTCGTCGCCGACACGGTAAATGATCAGGGTGAATTGAACCTGTCTCTCCGGTCCTGGTTTATTAACTCCCTCGACTCTTGCCTCGTCTTTCTGTCCTGTGTGAGACAGACGTGTTGGAGCTGTGTCTTCTAGAAAGGGACTTTTTTATCAACAGGGTCAGGCCGAGATGGCAAGACGCCGTAGCTTGGAGGATACTGTTACCTCAACCTCGGAGAGACTTGATAAGGAACTTTTTTTTTGTGTCCGCCTGTGATTATTATGGACCCTTTGCCTCAACGCGGCATTGCAGATAGAAAATAGTAAGAGCGTAGATCTAGGTAATGGCTGTTGACGGATTATATCATAGAAGTGAACGGAGCTTGTTTTACTAAAGCTAGTCCTGCACTAAGTTCTATTGACGGAACTTTACCTCAAGCCTAACAACGACTTTAAGAGATAATGATCGATCCGCTTATGATTCCGGAAACGGAAATACCGTTGCTCACAGACTTACGCAATACAAACTACTTATCTTATAGATTACAGAACTTACTTCAAAAGAGAAGATAGTTACGTCCTACACAATTCATGTGTCATGCATGCCAATCAGTGACTAAAACTCTGCTCAGTCGTTGGTTTTCCTATTTCAGTCAACCTATTTCTTTCTCTTGGGGCACCTGTACGGATTTGTTCTAGCATATATATATATCATATATCTTTGTGTCTTTCTGGGTATTTTATTAGGTTTTGTTTATCTATTAGTAAATAATGGTTCAGTGTTTAATGTATGAATTCTACTTTGCTGTAATATTGATTTTCCTCATTTAATGAAGCTTTGGTTTACAATTATATTAATTTTAGCGACGCTAACAAGTGAATAGATTAGACATGATTATGTACAAATGCTTTATTGACCAGGGGTATTTTTTTGAAGATGTCATCTCTGCCTTCATCTAGGATTTAGACCAAAATAAAAAGACCACCGAAAGAACAGTTTTAGGGCTCATATAAGTTCAAGGCCCATTTTTTTTTTTGGGGTGGGCTAGGCCTTAAGTGTATTTGCTTGGTAGATGGGGGCAGAAGTCAAGCCTTTAAATCCTGCAGACATAAGATCGCGCGAGAGAGAAGAAGGAGCAAAAAAAAAAACGAGCATTGACGAGAGAGAGGACTTGATATGTTCTGATGAAATGTAATACTGAACACATAGCAGCAGGACGAGAATGGGGCGAGGGGCGCCTCAACTAAGTGCTGGTAAAGCTAGCGGGAGGGGAGGGGGCGACGACTGTTTTAAAGGAGGTCGAGCCTGAAATGTTAAAGTAGTCGAATTTATTTTAAAAAAATGCAGTATGTTCTTTAAAGAGTAGTTCATAGAGACCAGAATAACATGTCAAGGAAATATTCGCCCCCCACCCCCCTTCTTTTTTTTTTTTTTTTACAAAGGGTCCAACAAAAATTTAAAACTTACTTTTAAACCACACCCAGCAGTTCAACATTTTTCATGGCTTTATGTTTTGTCCAATGCAATCCAGATAGAAATATAAGAACAAATAAAGTTTTCAAAAGTATAATTCACCTAAGTTTTTAAAAAAAAATTAACATTGATAGTTTAAGACAGTCTAACAAGATCTTAACCATTCCAAAGGAAAACTTTATAATAAGAGTTTGTGCAAACAGTTCATTAAACTTAAGTAATTATCTAGTCTAGTCTGTTGATCTTGTCTCATTGGTCTGTGCGGAACAGGCTAAAAGAAAACGGGTCTCATATCACCAATACAATATGCTTTAAGGTACATGAGTGGGTCCATCTAAGAACTATCCCGAGGAAGATCCATAGGTTTTAAAAACTAAGACCAGAGGCAAGATCCAGGGGTTCTCACAAACCTAAACCTAACCGAGATAAGATCCATAGGTTTTAAAAACTAAGACCCGAGCCAAGATCCAGGGGTTCTCACAAACCTAAACCTAACCGAGATAAGATCCAAGAGTTCTCCAAATATAAGACCTAACCAAAGCAAGGCTCAGGGGTTCTAAAAAAAATTTCAACCAGATTTAAAAGTTTTCTATTCGTGCGACTTGTCTAATAACAAAGAATTTCTTCATATTAAAATTTTGTACTAAATGAATAGGATGTGAGAAAGTGGGGGGAGGGGGGAATATTCATAGCAAGGCTGTTTGTGTCCTGGACCTGGCATTAATCAAACAGCCCTGCTAATGGCTTCAGCCGAGTCAGCGTCGGGGTGGAGGTGGTGGACGAATGTTTGACGTACAGGCCGCCCCCAAACAGTTTGATGGGCCGTGACGGGGGCATGTTTGTATGGCAGAGATCCATTTCCAGTCTTAATATTACTAAGTGCAGGCCCACTTGTGTGTGTGTGAGTGTGTGTGTGTGTGAGTGTGTGTACAAAGTAAACAAAATGAAGTCAGGGGTATTCACAAGAGCATTAACTCTTGATTCTCATTTAATATGGGATTTTAAATTTGGCAAATAAAATGAAAAGAAAATGGAGGATCAATTATGAGAAGAAACGTAATATCGTAATAATAATAGCGTGTTGTGACTATATGAAAATTCTATTATACGTTCAATGCTAAATATATATATATATATTTTATGTTTCTCTGATTAAATTGCAAGTAAATATCTTTGGGAACTCAGCTACAAAATTCTTTAAACTCAAAACCCACGCACATAAGAGTAATAAAAAAAAAAGATTTTTATAATCTCCACAAGGATATTTCTTGCCGTTGATTGATTACCTTATGATTAAAAACTGGCAATTTTTCTAGGACGACACATTAATGTAATAATGTGGTAAAAAGTGTGTCCGGCCACGGCCATTTTGAGTTCCTATTGTATACGTACTGTACAGCAATATCTGTATGTTAAATGTAAGCCTTACATCTAATTCTTAGAATCTCATTACATAGAACGCATGTTCTAGTATCTGGAGGGAAGAAAATGAAAGATTCTTATCAAAACAGGAAATAGAGTAAAGAGTCCTTTAATAAAATACATATAAGAAAAAAAAAGAGGTTGAAGGAGATACGCATATTATCGTAGACCGTCTAACAAACACAATCACACTGGTAAAAACAAAAATAACAACGCGCGTGTGAACTGCGGGTGTCGAGGGGTAGCACTCATCGCAGTGACCTGGGGAATGGTTTCTTAAAAAGGTCAACAAGAAACTGTCAGGCCAGGACATCAGTACGTTTGTGGTCCGTTCTGTGTGGTCTCCCCCCCTTGAGTTCAGACATCTAAAAGATCTATTATCGGCTGGTCGATGTTACAACTTGGCAATCCGTCGTCATTTTTTATCAACGTTCATTTTCAAATCAACTTGAAAACTGATCTATTAGGGTCATGGAAGTTACACGCTTTTTCATCCATGCAAGTAGACAGCTTTCTCTACAGAACTCATCAACATCATAGCAGGCCGAAGAGAGAGAGAGAGAGATGGACAGACAGACAAACAGACAGAAAGAAAAATTATTGCTTATATTGTACTGAAATGTGAAACAATAATGGATTTTAAAAACAAAAGCCTGATTAAAAAGTGATATTATAAAAGAAACGAGCAATTGTATTCCATTCGCACTGAACATTCTCAGTCACGTGATAGGGCGCAGTTTGGGGGGGGGGGGGAGAGAAAATGAAGGGAAAGAATGAGTGAACGAATACAAGAAATACACACACACACACACAGATGCCGGATTTGTTTGCGTGTTTCTGGTCTGGATGGCGTCCACTGCTAGTCCGAGTCTATTGACACAGTCCAGAGTTCCGTTGTTTACACGCGAAGGGTGACCAACGCAAATAGTCAATGGCAGATCGATCGTTGTCGGACGTGTAGCCGAGGTTGGTGGGGGGGGGGGGGCGTCTTTGTGTCTTTGTTTTGTTTGCGCAGACTGGATCCGTGTGTGTGTTCGTGTGTGTCTATTTATTTGTTTGTATGCGTCGCCACAAGTATTAGTAATACTATTATTATAATATGGTTCTGGTTAAAAGAGGGTCCCCCCCCCACAACACTTAAGCCAAAACACTAGAGCCCGACCAAGTAAAGTGTAAACTTGAAGGCCAGGCCAACGATAAAAAAAAATGTTTTGTTTTGTTCTGTTTTTAGCCTTCAAACAATCGAAATTGTCAATCAAAATACATGCATCTACACAACTGTAGGCATATACATAGCTATATGCATCTACACAGCTATATGAATCTACATAGCTGTAGGCATCTACACAGCTATATGCATATATATAGCTGTAAGCATCTACACAGCTATATGCATATACATAGTTGAAGGCACATACACAGCTATATGCATCTACACATCTATGTGCATCTAGTTTTTGTGGAGAAAAGGTGCTGTTACATTCAATCTCTGCTTTCCTTTTAAAATTCATTTTTGTGTGTTATTCGTGTGTTGATGTATTTGTCATACCAAGTTCTATCACTGGTGAGCATGCGACAGTCAGTCAATAGGACCCTTAGCACCCAAAACAGAATATGCAATTACTCTTCACGGAAGCATGGAAGAGTAGGTCTGTGCAGGTCTTGAGTTGTACACTTCTGTTTCGTCTCAGTGCGGTGATAGCCAAACTACTACCAGGGGGACAAATCCGGCTCACAGTGTGGTCCTATCCGGCCCCAAGAAACTTCTGCCCAGAGGACCCGATAAAGCCGCTGAGGCTCCGTTTTGCTGGACTGATTTTTTTTTTCTCCGAAGGGGCCCATAAACACGCGTGTCGGATACACCTATGTCCCCATGGACGAAGAAATATGGTAGGTCATTTGTACTGATTTCATCAGGTTAAAGTCATAAGTCATAAACAGTCAAGGTCATCACACACAAAATACACGCACACACACACGAATGACAGAGACGTGATTGATACGTGTCAATGTTTCTCCTGCAGCCAGTGGCGACGTCAAGTAAATGTCACTCATGTCAATGTCACATCTGACTGCCAAAATGACATAACAGAAAGGACTACAAAGTCTACTAAAGTCTGCATCACGAGAAGATCGCGGCGACACCCACCTACTAAAGAGAAAGTAAATTTCTACCCAGACACTGTGTACACAGAGAGGGGGGGGGTGAGACCGTCTGTTGGAACAGCAAGCAATAATGGGACTTCTGGTCAAGCAAGACTAAAAACAAAACGGGGGACAAGACATGACCTGAATTGTGCCGATGTGCCATAAAATCCAAATCTGTAATTAAAATGGCAGCTTAAGAAAAAGCGTGTGATATATTGTTTTACATGTTTTAGGTGTTCCTTCAGCTGATGTCATCCTAGCCCAATCCTCCCGCAGGACGACGGTGGCTGGCATCTGGCAGGGTTTAAAACCGAGACAATCGGGACGACGGTCCTCCAAAGTGCTTACCACACGACCAAGCAGCCAGCATATAGGCACACACACACACTTTACAGTATTTGTTTTTAAAGGAGAAGGGATGAAATCATTTTTATAGAAAGTTTAATTTACAAAAGTTTAAGAAAGTAGACTAAGAGGTAAAAGCGGGCGTGTTGGTTTGTGTCTTCACTAGTTTCTTTGTTGTTGTTTTTGAGTTTAAAGGGTCCCAAACAGAGAAGGCACATTGTAATATTAGCCTCATCTAGGTTGAGTAGCATTTTGTAATAATAATGTCATTATTTAAAAAAAATAGTGTCACTTCCCTCTGAACTGATTATGGAATGTATTCTTTACAAAACAGTTTTGCTGTCTCTATGCTAAGTGTTCGGGGCAGTAGTAAGTAAACTGCGTGCAGGAAATAGGAGGGGTAGAGAGAGGCAACACTACATAAGTCAAATAGGAAGAGGGAAAGCTGAGCAAACAAAGCACACAAAACGAAGGTGAGGGGAGAGGGCGGTATTAGGTAGAGAGCAAACTTTGGGGGAGGAGGGCTACCTTTCATCATGCGGCTTCTTGTGCGCCCTTGTGTATATGTCCCTTACATGCATTGTGTCCACATCAGGGGATCGCCTCCCCCCCCCCAAATGAACGTGTCACACGAGGCGGGCCTCACGTAGAAAACGATGTAGTAATAGTCTCATGTTAGCTACAAGTTCTTCGTGTGTATAGCGCAGCCTCACATAAATAGTAACCGGCCCGTCTATTTGCACAACAAAACTGTGGAGTTTAACCAGATCCATGTCACGTTTGTTTAAAGGCAAAAAAGGATCGGGGACAAATTTATTATAAAAAAAAAAACTGAAACCGAGCACAATGACTCTTATTGAGTCTTTTTTTTTAACGCTTTAACATAGGGACGGTAATAGCAGTTTGGAAAGGGATTGGATTGGAACATGAAAGTGTTATGGTTCAAATCTTGATCGATTCATATTAGAAGTTTGGAAATGTCTGTCTGACCACCTCTATTTGTCATTTGGGCATCCCTAACTGGTCTATGGAGCTCACTGTCGGTACGAGTTAATTTTCCTCACTCAGACCAACCCAATCACCCAAAAACGACCCAGCATAATCAACAATATATAGCAAGCATCTTTTCAGCGACCAAACAAAAAACAAAATAAAAAACTGGTTAAACGAAGAAGAAGAATTTGAGCATATCGAAATTATGCAACAATATGATTGTTATCTGGACATCGCGAAATGATGCAATAGTCCGATTGCTAACTAAACATCAACAGATGACGTAAACATCTGACGGCGGATCGATAATCAACACCCCATGATGAAGTAACAACTGCGAGCAAGGGGAAGTGATTTACAAAAAAAAAAAAACAATCAACGATGCTATAAAGCGCGAAGAGAGTAAAACAGTTGTGTTAGCCACACAATGATCTGCCCTTGTTAACCAGTAATCGTCGAAAAAGATTGTTTAATTTTTTAATCATTTTAATTGAGTTCAGTTTATCCAAGGTCGTACACATTTCGTAGACGCAAAAGAATTTCGGAAAGTGTTCAGCGGAGCCCTGGAGTCCAGATATTCAATGGGTCTAGGGGTCAGCTAATTCACTTTTTGACCCCGCCTACCAAAGCTCAATCAAAAAATATTCTAAAACGTGATCTGAGCAAAAAAAAAACTGGTCAGTTTTGAACTATGGTCAACCCCCCCCCCACCCCTCTTCTCACATCCCCCTCCAGATCTTGACTAAGTCGCCATTACTGTCTTTTTCTGGGGAGTGAGTGCTTTAGGTTAGAGGAGGGAGTGTCATTGAGAGTAACTGGAGAGTGGACACTGACCCAACACGACAACTCCTTCTTGGAAGGCTAAAAATAAACGAGGGGGGAGGGGGAGGGCGTCTTGGAAGGCCAATATTTAGTGTTGACTCAGGGCTGTCCAACACAACACGATCAACAAGAGCAGACTCAAGATAGCATGCGGGAGTGAAGGGTAGGGGCTTGGCGACGGTATGGCTGACAGAGGTGAAAGGTTAAAAATCACAACTTTCAAACAATCGCAATTTTCAAAACTGAGGACATAAGAAAATTGAAGATGTCATTGAAAAAAAAAGTTGTGACGAAACAAGAAGATATGCAACAAAAAAGACACTAAATACCTTCACCCATCGGACACATGAGAGTATCTGAGAGACCCGATTAACCAAAATGTATACCAATATACACCAACTTACATGAGATTCAATCACGAGCTTTTGGACTTAATGGGCATTCGTTTAGCTTCTCAATGCCAGCGTCTTTGAAATCTTAAAAATCCAGTGCTCTCAAAAACTTTACACCGGCATTACCAGAAACGTGAAAGACAAACGTTTTTTCGCTCATGTGAATTTTTAAAGATCAGGAAACAATTTGGTGGTTAAAAAAACGTTAACATGATATTTAACTGTGACATTTGGACAGTCTATAGCCACTTTAAAACTTGGCAGACAAGAATATTGAAGCTAATTATAAGCGCATGCATACATGGTAAAGCTGTTTTTAAACGCATATTTTTCTCAGATAACAAAGAGTTCACTTCAATGTAGATTGTCTACGTACTCGATTATCCCTTACAAGACATTATTTACTAAGTAAAGAAGTATTTAAATAAAAAAATACCACCAAAGTCTGCCCAATAGTAAGCACCCAAAATTTGGACCCAGACAATTGCATAAGACTGACACATTACATACAATTGACTGATAAATTAATCAAATAACACCGATCAGATGACCTCATCAGGATCGGCTAATTTACTTGATTGACTCGTTGACAAGCGGATTTTTCATTTTTCCTTTCTCCCCAGTTCTTTCACAAAAAAAGGTAGATCCTCGAGTGGTGAAACATGTTGATTTCTCTGCCAAGTGCATTACCAACAGTTCCTACAGTGGAGGGAACAAAACCTCAGACGATTCTTGCCTTTTATCCGAGCCCACTCGAGGGTTATTAAAATATACATTTTGACATTAGCAGTCTCTTTCCGTACGGCCGTGAAAAAACATTTTCTACGCAGAGCCCGACAGTACAAGTCCTCTTCTGTCACTTCTTTTATCCCTTTTTTTTTCTTTCTATCACGAAAGACCGGTACAAAGAACGCTGGTCTCTGCGTCTTTTGTTGACTAATTGAAGAGCTCCTTTAATAATCGATTTAGCGCCAGGTCCTCCTACGGCGGGATTATTCTTCGCGAAGCCTTTGTCCGGTGCCCTCGTTAACAAATGCATCGTTGCATGCCTCAATGGGATTTTGAGGGCCGTGGTAAGGGGGTCGAAACATTAAGGGGGGGGGGGGGGGCGAGGGATCGACAGATGAATGGCGGACGGCTTTCCCCCCGATGGTGATGGGTTCGTAGACCCGGGGGGGGATGAAGTGAGCAGCGTAACCCCCCTACCCCACCCCTTCTTAGAAAGGCTGACACGGGTCAAGGAAACCGGGACTGACGGACCGTGTCATTCTATCGGTCGTCTTCCTTTGGCCCCCCACTGACCAACAGTTACAAGAAGAACAAAAATGTGACATTCTCCCTGACCTTGTATAGTTTTGAAAACTACAGCTACGGCGTCAGTTCCAACTAACACGTCAGTTACAAGTCAGCGACAATGGTTTTCAATGAACATGTACTTGTTCCTTAACAATAAATTAAGATAATGGTTATTAATATTATTAAAGTGATTGCCTACCTACGGCATGCGGGTCACTTCCTGTCCCTCTATAGTGAAGTGCATAACGAAACCGCATAGTCTTGGTGCATTGCACTAGGCGATTTTGTTTCGGCGGTTGAGCCGCCAAAGACACCGGCGTTTCAAATGCGATGGGGTCAGAATAGAAAAAGATCTGGCACCCGCACCAATAATTTATAAATCTATGCCATGAACCATCACAGCTTACGCCTCTGAATCTAGTAGGTCATGGTGAATGGATACAAATATTCTTTTCAATAAGCAGACTCCACACACATCATAGCCGAGGCCAAACCTTATAGTAGGCATCAACACTGACATGTGACGTCGCGGCCTGTGGGTAGTTTAGGCCAATAGCTCGTTGCCAGGTCACAGTTGGTGACGTCAGACCTGTGATGTTGCAAATTCAATAAAGCTATTCGACCTGACTGGACCACGATAGAAAAACATTGAAAGCTCACATAATGAACAAATCCTTATTACATTTTAACGTCTGCAATGGCTATGGCGATTCTAAACACAAGCTAATATGTTTTAGTGGCCGGGACACATGGTTAAGTATCGTCTCACTGTGTTTGGGGATAGCATAACCTCCAAGCCCCCACACCTCCGGACCAAAAAAAATAACAAGCTCCTAACAAAAGGTATTAGATCTCCAAGCGTTGCATAAACACAGATAGAAAGCAATAATTGTGTGTCCAAATATTTGGACTTGACGCGAATATCCCCGAGTGGCGGGGATGTCTGGCCGAGTTGATAGCTTCAACAATATTACATCACGAGATAAATGGCGAGGGCGCACACTGAGGATGGGAACTGAATGACCTCAGCATCCGCCAGACGTCTACTGTTGTACAAACAACGTCGTTGTAGTTCTTTTTTTTTTTTTTTTTTGTTGTTTTCACAAGTACCATATTTAAACTTGTAGTGGAAACTGTGGTAAGCACTACCAAGAAAAAAAAATTGTGTTATATATAAAGTCATTTTTTTGTGTGTTAAAGGGGTGGGGATAGTATGAATAGTCTGAAGGTGAAAAACATCTTGTTGAGGGTGACAATAGACGATGAGTCATGAAGGTTGGCAATGGAAAATGGGTTGTGATGGATGACAACGGATAAATAAAAATATGATGGTAAAAAAGAACAACTAGATAACCATGTCAAGGACAACTTGATTCGGTGTGATGGTTTTCCACATGGTAATAGTGGTCAGTAGTCATACTAAATCAACATTCATGGGGCAACAAAAACTTCTCTCTCTCTCTCTCTCTCTCTCTCTCTATATATATATATATATATATATATATATATATATATATATATATATATAATAAAAAGGAAAATATATTTTAAAAATACTTCAGAAAAAGCGAATATAACTGAACATTTACATCAATACATTTCAATACTGTAAGATATATTTCCCTTTCTCCACATCAAGCAAAATTAATGAATTACAACGAATTATTAAATTAATCGGTTCATTTTTTTTAATTGAGTCGTGTTCCGTTAGGAATATTAAATTATTGTGCAAAGAGAATGGGAAGAGAGAGAAATAAAGTGTACAAAATGTGTACCAAACAGGTGAGATGACTTTAGCTTTGTACCAACCAACAAACACATTTCGCCCACAAAAGAAGATAAAGAAAATGCAAGATGTTGGTATCTCTACCGTACCACTAATAAGTCTGTAATTTCAAGGTCTACATTCTAAATCACCAGTTCTACAAAGGTGGCACTTTGTGCTTGTTTTTGTTTTTTTCTTCTTCTGAACCAGATTTGACCGAAGTGTAGGCACAAGAAAAAAAAAAAAAAAAAAGCCAAAGAGTTCCTGCACTAATCCAGTCAATTACTTAGCACTAAACAGTCTGTCAATCACGCTGGATTTTCTCTTATTAGCACTAAATACTCCAGTTGAAATGGAAGTTTGGAAACCTGGGAGCGCCTTATCCTGACGTAGCTTCAGGGGTTCTGCTACTGTACACATTTAGGGCACCCTAGTCGATATTTGTAAAAAATTGGAAAAAAAAAAATCCTCTAGTGTTATATTTTTATTTTAGCCGTATTTATTTAAAACGTCATGGGACAGGTCAAAACATGCAAGTCGGAATTCTTACTAATCTTCCCACCATGTTTTTTTTTATAATTCAAAACTTGATGTTTAGTGGAGGAAACCCCCCACACACACACACACACACCTTTTTTCCGTATTAAGAAAACAATTGCAACACGAAACAAGAAAGTAAAGATTCTAAAGAAGTGACTCTTATATCTTTTAAAAGACGAACATCACAAAAGTTTTTGAAGATAAAAATAACCATTCGTTAGGCTCTCTCATAACAATCATGTAATTATTGAAATCATTATAGGATTAGAAATCTATTGAGCTGTTTAAATAAATATGATGACAGCAGCAAGAAAACATTTTCTTTACAAAAATAGTTTTAACACACAAAATTTCCAAAATACGAAATGGTAAACAAAGGAAACATATTACTGGTAATTGACAAAACTATAAACTATATTTGAAACTTAATAATTATAAGACAGCAACAATATTCTGGTGCAAATGTGTATAGCATACAAACAAAATAACACATAAAAGAAAAACTTAAAACAGAACAAAGAGAGTACCAACCGTGACCAACAAACAAATGTCCTGTAACAAAATAATGATAATAATAATCTAAAATATGTACTGTATACATGAGTTCATAGCGCAACGAACCATAACACATACAAAATAATACATTTTCAGAAAAACACAAATCACAAGGCATATTTCTTTTTCCGTATGCTAAGAAAGATGCGTACAATTCCCCCATCATACATAGAGACATAAGTGCACAGAACGGGTTGTCTGAATCAGACAGAAATACCAATGACTTAGCAGAGTTTAAAACTCCATTTAACACGCAGGAAAAGAATAACATCCGTGTGTATGTAAGACGTAATTTCTTTTAGAAAGTAACTCTATAATCTCTTTTTGAAAGTACCTCTGTAATCTCTTTTTGAAAGTACCTCTATAATCTCTCTTTGAAAGTACCTCTGTAATCTCTTTTTGAAAGTACCTCTGTAATCTCTTTTTGAAAGTACCTCTATAATCTCTTTTTGAAAGTACCTCTATAATCTCTTTTTGAAAGTACCTCTGTAATCTCTTTTGTTTAAAATGCTGAGAACGATGCGACACAAATCAATGCAACTGTACAACGTACATGGACGCCAGGACTGAACGCCCCCTTAATCTTCATAACATATCTAGACATGTACGTTACATGTAGAGCAATGAAACTTCTAGGGGTCCTACACTGTGTTGGTCTGCTTATGACATGCACTCTTACATTAACCCGCCCCCCCTCCCCGAGTGAAAATCCTTGATCATATTTCTGGTCCCTATTCTCAACGTCTCGGTATTGCTTTGCATTTCTGCAGGACCTCCTATGAAGAGATTAAAATATTTTCGCTTATAATGCATAGCCTATATTTTTATATAAAAAAAAACTCAGTCGTGGAGAAACAAGAAGTCAGTAACGCTTCTAGACCCCCAGCACGCTCGTGTGGTAGGCAACACACGAGACAGGGGTTGTGTCTTACAACACACAGCATACACAACACATAAATAACTCGTCATGGCAGACGTAAAAAAAGATGGGGGGGGGAGGAGGGGGGCATACAATTTTTGTTGTACTGTTTACACTTGGGTGAGAAAAAAAAATGTGGATGTTGTGTGTGGGGGTGGGGGGAGGTTAAGAAACAGAGAATCTAAGGCAAGGAGGGGGAGACGACCCGGCGGGGGATGAGTGAAACTGTCAAAATGTCTTCGTCTGCAAGTCGAATAATTCATTTAATTACACAGAAGGGGGAAGCTACTCTCACGACTCACCTAGTAATGTAAGAGTTATCTTTGCATGTTTCAAACAATTCCTAGGCATAAAGAAGAAAAAAAAAGGAAAAAAAAAAACATTATAAGGAATCACTACCTCCTTATCCCCGCCCCGTTTAATTTTTTTTTCCTTCCGAGGGTGAAGACAGATGAAGAGGAGGAACTTGGAAGAAGCTTTACAGAAATAGCTAAGACAAAGATACCAAGGCAATAGCTAGAAATGTCTGGATGGGGTGGGGAGAGGTAGGGGCGGCTGCAGACAGGGGAAAAAAAAAAGGGGGGGGGGAGCAAATAAATGTTTCTTATCACGAGACGGGACATTTATAACCAAGGCTACGACGACGCATAGAGCGGATGCTGCCCTGTTTCATCAGAGCGCGGCTTCGTTTCTATCCGATAGGAATAATAGAAACATTAGTATTTCAACAGTAGGGGAAACAAGAGAGAAGAATGCCAGGTAGAGTGGAGGAGCTCAACACAGCGGCTAATAGACCTTCACATCTACAGGCTCTACAAGAGGAGCACACACATTATGGTTGGAACCGTTCGGAAAGTTCATTTTAATTATATTTTTTAATTAAATTAATTTGTAGAAGCACTGGTTGCTTACATTATGAATTTTTTAAAGTTATGTTTTCCCTATGGAAACTTTTTTTTTGGTTGTTGAAAAAAAAAAAAGAATTTGAATACAATTAAAGTCAATCTATCATTGTTAATAAGAAATTTCGTTCATGTTTAATACAACTTACAGAGACAGAGCTAAAAAAAAAATCTGAATCAATATGCAAGCAAAATATTTTTAAAAAATCTTTTATTGAACTCAAAGCTTATATGAGGTAAATAATTGCACATTTATAGTCAACTACTTCATATTGAAAGATATATATCATTTTACTATATCAAGCAAAATTTATTTATTACCTCTTATTAATTCTTGGTTGATTTTGATTGATTCATGTTTTTCAGGGACAATAAATAAATGTTGCAAGTTTGAACTTGGTCTGAGAATGGGGAGTACGGACAATTAATTGTTTAAAAAAAAAACGATAGCTTGTTTTCTTTTGTGATACCACTTAAAGTGGGTTTTAAAATATCCATTCTACAAATCAACCCAGCGTTCAAATTAACTTATATTCTCAACGCTCACATACTGACACGTATAACAAACCTGATGAACTAACAAAACAAGGGGGGGGGGGAGTCATTTCGATTTCAATTATTTTAAAATTTCTATTTTCTTAAATAAAACCTCTGCCATGCAATGACACTCTAAGACGACTTTGCCATGCAATACCGCGTCGTTATTATATAGACAAACTTTTGTTACGTTTCTACCAAAATGTACCTGAATACTAACTCGTGTTTATTAAGGACTTAGTAGGTCTACATATCGGGACTCGCTTAAATGGAAGTTAGCAGGAAGTTTGGAGAAGTCGGTAAAATTTTTGGTCAAGTTTTTTTTTGTCTAGTTTAATTTCTTTGATCAGTTGATTTCGGACTGCTATGCTTCAGATTTAGTTATATTGAGAATGTAAAACTTTTAAAAATTTCTTCTTTTTATTAAAATCTAGGTTTTGATTTCGCCATAAGAACCAGTTCAAAGCATATTCTGAAATGTTGAAATGCTCAGTTCAGAGGAAGACGTTTCATCAAGAATCTAGTACTCACGGTTAAAAAAAAAACTAACCCTCGTGTATTCAGAACTAATCGAGTCTGTTGGAATAAGGAGTTAACCGAGACTAATCGTTACAGAAGGCCTCAACACTGACATGCAACGTCACAGCATGTGGGCAGTTTAGACCAATAGCTCGTTGCCACGTCGTAAAAACCTGTGACGTGCAACGAGCTATTGGTCTGAACTGCCCACAGGTTATGACGTTGCAGGTCAGTGCTCGGGCCTTCTGTATCAATTGGCCTCGAGTTAACTAAGAAACACAAAGGGAGGGAAGAACTACGAAACACAAAGGGAGGGAAGAACCTAACTTTCTGATGTGTACAACTGATGACTTTGGTGTGTACAACTGATGACTTTGGTGTGTACAACTGATGACTTTGATGTGTACAACTGATGACTTTGATGTGTACAACTGATGACTTTGGTGTGTACAACTGATGACTTTGGTGTGTACAACTGATGACTTTGGTGTGTACAACTGATGACTTTGATGTGTACAACTGATGACTTTGATGTGTACAACTGATGACTTTGATGTGTACAACTGATGACTTTGCGAAACGACTAAAAATAAAACGTTATTCTAATCCCCGAGTCGCAATGTTTCTTGGCACAGCCACGGAATGCCACCACCCTCCCGCACCAGCAGTTTATGGTGGTATAAATTATCATCCCTGCTTGACAGCTCAGGATATCTGCAACCAAATAAAAATGTTTAGGAAAGAGGTGAATATTATTTAACATATCCTGGCCTTTTTTTTTTTTCAAACATTGGCACCGAGTGTTACAATTATCTAATAAACCAAGTAAAAAATGTATGGATCTAATTTCATCTCCCCGAGAGATAATGTCTAATTACCAGATTCACACAAAAATGAGCACTCGATGACCTTATTTAAAATGTCTGCCCTCTGCAACTTATGATATAGCTTTGTTTCTTCTTTCTAAATTTATTCTTGTGTAATTGTTTTTTGGTTTTAGTAATTTGAATTTAAAAAAAACGACATTTTCTCTTACATAATAGAAAATATCCTAAGAGTAATTTATTTTCATTTGGAGAAAATATAATCGTCGACCGACAGAAATAAAGACGTAACAGTTCACATCATCAACACGTATTCTGTAACCAAATAATTGCAACGCCTTTTAGTATTTCGAAAACTACTGATAATTCCTAACAAATAAACCAAACAACATGTAGTTCAGAATTCAAATAAATATATTCTTTCATTGTTTTCTTATTTATAATATCATCTGTCATCATTTTAAAAAGCCCACATCTATATAGTCTAGGTCTAAGTCAAGTAGGTTTGCTATGGACGACGAATTAGATTGTTCATAGCAATTTTTTTTCTTCTTTTTTTTAAAAGCATTAATAATAAAAAGGAATATTATTTAAATTTTTAGCTCAATTTTGAATGTATTCATATTATAATGTATGCTGTGCTTTTGTTAATAGATTTTGTGGAAACCAAGAGAAGAGCAATCGTGTCTTCATCACGTGTCGGCGGTGCTGCCCCCTTCAAAAGGCCTTGATCTGAAGTGTAATGAGAAGGTGTTCCTTTTGTAGTCCTCTTGCCCTCCAAGTGATGAAGGCGATAGTATAAAGATAAGATGCGAACACGATGGCCGGACAGTTCTCACATCATTGAACGGACAGCCCCAGTCAAGTCAACAACACCAAAAAAAAAAACACAGATGTCGGGGTACGTCAAAACGGTTGATCTCCGCTTTCAAGACTTGAGAAAGATGCAACATGAATGAAGACTGAGAGAGAGAGAGAGAGTAACAAAAGTTACATCTTCCTGTCTTCTAGTTCCACTTAAGGGAACTACTTCCTGTGAACTACTGAAGAACAAGCATTTTGGGAGATTGGGAGAGTGAGGAGAAAATGCGTCCATTCATCGCCAATAAAACAATCGAGATGAGGAGAATAGAGGCTCGGGGTCGAAGCCGGAATGGAGAGAAGAGGCAGGCGGGGAGAGAGTCAAGGAGTCGATAAGAGGCTCTAAGAAACACCTGAAAGTTCACGAGGGGAAAAAAACGTGCGCGAGGTTTTTGAAGTGTGTAAAATAACTTGAAAACTATAAACAACGGAGGAGCGAAATTGATTTACAGCTGATAACAAGGTCATTTAACGATGGCTTCTGACGTCACAATTACACGCAACATTTCTTTTATTTACTGACCTTTAAATACTAAAACGAAATAGATACAATTGTCTAGGTGGTAATGGGTTAAAATCAATTACACTTCCAGAAACAAATAAACGATTGCAGTAAAAATAGAAATCAAGTAATAAAAAAAATTATATATTTTTATATATATATAATTTGATATACATGAGAATTCTCAGGGTTAGTTCAAATCATTGATAGATTCCAAATCTATGATGAACGTGGGGATTGATTGTTTTTAAAGGGCACTTTTATTCATTAGAGCTACTTATTCGTTCAGAAGTCTAGGAGCGAACACTGAACAGAAGTCGTTCTTTAAAACTAGTCTACTAAACCAAGTTTTAAGCGACATTATTTGTGTACAAAATGAAACAAATGCTGTCTCCACTAAAATGAGTTTCTTATATTTGAAATGTCTAGACTCTAGAGACTAGACCTAGACTAAGAGAAGAAATATCTAAGCTCTAGGACGATTTCGATTTCACAAGAAATAGTCTAGTCTACTTATCTAGATCTAGAAACGATGTAGATTTAAATAATTAGATCTATAATTAAGCTGTAAGTGTAAATTTTTGAACAAATACTTGATCAACATTCTATTGGAGACTATCATGCATGACGGAAAATATATATATATATATATATATATCTATATGATTATATATATATATAAAATAGCAAGTTGTTTTGGAGTATCTGGTATACTGAATCAAAAAATGAGTCATGTGTTGTTGTTTTTTAAGAGTACACATTGCAGCACTGTAGAATTTTTTTTTTTACCTTTTCCTTTTGTTTTGTAACTTTCATTTGGTATCATTGACGTTCAATATTTATCTAATTCTGCGAGCTAGTCACATACCTAATATATCTATCAATATCTAACCCTGTATATTATATATCTAGATTATACATTTCACAAAGTAGATCTAATATGTTACATAAATTAGCAAAATGATAAGGGGCCATACTTGAAAAACACTGACGGTAATTACTTTTAATGTGTAGACTCGATATCTATATTTTTACTAGATCTAAATCTAGATTCTCAAATTTTTTTTACCATGCCTAGGATAGATATTTAGAATCTAATCTAGATTATTCTAGATATAGATCTAGATGAATATGTCTAGATAGTCTAGATCTAGAATTCAGACTTCTGGATGTTTAAGATCACACCAATACGGCATTACATTATTACAAATGTCTTGACTTTTCGCAAATAGGCCTATCACTATCTAGAATCTAGATTAGATTTAGAGTATTTTCTAGATATAGACTCTGGATAATTGATTCTTAATAAAGTCTGTGTTAAGTCTCTAGTCTAGGTAAAAAGGTTCTAGATCTAGATTTAAGTTAACATTGCTTTTAAGATGTATCTAGATCTAGATCTGGTCAGAGCCGAGACTCTACTCTCCTCTAAAAATACTCTAAATGTTAAATATCTTACCTTCAGTGACTGCCAGACAATAGCCAAGCAAGAACAACAGAAGAAAAGGCGAGGATTCGGTCAAATTACTCCCGATCATGGCTGTCTCCTCCCAGGGACATTCAACTGATATCCAGAGTCCCCAGGCTTTCAAGAAATATAAACAACAGAAATATTTGTAATGTTACTAGATCTAGATTCTACACTAGAGCTAACAACAATTCATCCACTTGTTTTAATAGCACACGGAATCACTCGGTACTAGAATCTACACTCCAGTGTTCGGGACCTCGACAAGGCGTTCGTTCAACGCGTCTCCTTGCACGCGCATTGTAAAAAGATTCACAAGAGGTCTTGCAGTCTTCACTGCCCTCGCCCAAGTCGTTTTACTCGCGTCCCACAGAACAGGGGGAAAAAAATGTAAACATTGAGTGATCGGAGAGTGTTTTTGTTACCACTGCTGCTAACACACGGGGCCGAAGCGAGGGTCCAGTGTTCCGCGCTAGCTCTCTCTCTCTTCTTCCCACTAGCCTAAGCGTAAACCACTTCCTCGACTAGGCTTTTCTACTTGAGTGAACGCCGAGGTAAGACAGGTAGAAATCTTCAAATCGGCCACATAACTTAGTGGGGGGAAAGGCGATAGCGGCTTGCCAGTTTTGAATCTCGCCTGGGTTTCTCGCGGTGGTTGGTGTGTCTACGTCTGGCCGTGGCAGATACGATTCGCGTCGTTTTCTCGTGGAAAAAAAAATGACTGTAATCGAAGATATGTGTAGATTTTTAATAGATCCGAAAACATGTATTAATATTTTAAGAATAAATTTTTACTTGGCGTTATAACTGCCTCGACTCTAAGTTTGTTTACATATAAGGCAAAGCCAATACACCACCAACATAGTCAACTTACGGAGTTACCATTGTCAATGCCAAAAAAAAAAAAAAAAAAAAGTTGTGGGCGGTCCTATGGGCGGAGCAAACCTGCTTTTCCCCCCTCTCCCTCCTCTTCTTCTTTCTTACCGAAGTATTTCTGTTAGTGCTGTAGCGCGGCGCCATTCCGGCGGGCCTGTTCGCCTTAGCATAAAGCACTGTCAGACTAAATACCCAGTTGATTTTCTGCAGTTGTTGATATACAGATCTCGTAGTGATTACAGCGTGGAGGGGAGAG
The DNA here is from genome assembly GCF_947242115.1 of Biomphalaria glabrata. Classification (NCBI taxonomy): domain Eukaryota; kingdom Metazoa; phylum Mollusca; class Gastropoda; family Planorbidae; genus Biomphalaria; species Biomphalaria glabrata. Next base: position 81,242,780 of record NC_074711.1, read on the forward strand.
CAAAGGCCGTTAGAGGGAGGGCTTCGGCCGTTAGGTGGTTTGTTCAACCTCCTAAAAGCAACCCCCAAACTCTCATCCTTACCACCACCACCCCTTTTTTTTTTACCTTTCTGGCAGTGTATGCTCCGTTTTCATTTAAGTCTAAGTTGAATAGGGTTTAAAAAAAAAATAAAGTGATTTGAGTTTGGTTTGATATTAGCCCTCGAGACAAGGCTCGGAATCAATTGATCACTTAACATTTTTTTGTTAGTCGTGTGGGTGGGAACCTAGAGCTGGGTTATATCGTATCAGAAAACACTGATGGCAGGCCTGTAGTTAGTGTAGTTGGATTTGTAAGAGTTGTATCAGAGGCAGTGTACAGCTTTAAATCTGGGGTTGATGTCTGCATCTTTAAATGTTAATATCATCTTTTGATAAATCTCAGGTTCCTCGTCTTCTACTAGGCTATGTATAGAGAATCCTAGCAATGGAATGGAGAAGCTATAGAATAGTATAGAACAGCGGTTCTCAACCTTTTATGCTCGGCGACCCCTTTTTACAATCCCCCACTCTGCCGCGACCCCCCCCCCCCCACCCCCCAAATACACACAGCAATAGAAGAATAGACAAAAACAATCAATTTTTTCGATGGTCTTTGGCGACCCCCTGACAAATCGTCAATCGACCCCCAAAGGGGTCGCTACCCACACGTTGAGAACCCCTGGTATAGAAGGATACCAGGTCTCGCTTACAAAGACAGGATCACAAATAGAGAGATTCGAAACAAGATCGCAACGGCAATTAGGCATCACGATGACATGTAAAAATAAAAATCAAACTAAAACTCTATGGCCATATCACAATGTCCTCAGGTCTACCAAAGACCTTCCTTCGGTGAACAGTACCAGGACAAAGAAGAAGAAGCAGACAGAGAACGCAATAGGAAAATAACATTAAATAATGGATTGGCCTGACAATGAAAGCGATTCTAATCAGGACAAAAAAAAACAAAGGGATGGAGAAATAGGGTCGACAGATCATGTGTGGTGCCCCATCGGCTCAGCAAACTAAAAAGCAGGTGAAGCTGATAGACTCGTTTAAATGACTTATTCAATATTATGACGAATGTGTGCTTAACTTCAAATATGACCTTGTCATATGGTCATAGTATTTAAAGACTTTGTTTAGAAACTCAATTATTAAACCATTAATGTTTCTAGTTCTAAATTTCTCAATGTAAAAAAATATACATTTAATAAACATATGCATTAAGAACGTATAGGCCTATATTATCGCTGTAAAAGTCACACAATTATTAAATGGGAAAGTAGGCAATATGAATAATTAATTACTTTGCTGTTAAAATTTAAGAGAATCGAAAAGAGCCGACCGCAAAGCATATGGATCTGTATGTTATAAATGAAATAATATGCTCTCTTGATTGACACTATGTGCCCTTGCTGTTGTATAATTAATGAGGTGGCTCAAATGCATATTTCGGCCGTGACCTTGGTAACCCCTTGAGATTTAGACTGGCAACCGGGTGATCTTTATTTCAAAACAATATCAAACAGCTGGTACAAACACACCATTTCCATAATTGTATCCACATTAATGCGTGGACTTATTGACCTTTCGTGCTTCAACATTTTATAGTTATTAGTTTCGATATATATTTGTGCATATACATAATGATAGTTACATATATTAATATATATATATATATATATATATATATATATATATATATATATATATATACTGTGCGTATAAATAACAGTCCAGTATTAATTATTAATTGCTTAGTCAACACAATTTTACCCTCTTTTTTTTTTATTCCTTTGTGAAGAAAGGAATGAAAAAAAGGGGGGTGGGTGGGTGGAAATGGCGAAGCAGTCGTCCACTGTCTGAAAGACGGAATGTCAAACATTTATATGGCGCAGATTTCAAGTGGAGATAATAGAATGTACACATAACAACACAGGACATAGCCCCGATCAGAGACGGGCACTATTGCTAGTACTTTCAGCGTCTGTCTACTAGAAGGGAAACCCGTCGTATCAAATTTTCTCTATTGAACGAATGCAGTTATCATTCAGCGGGTTAAGAAAGTATGTTTTTTCTAAGTTTTTTCCCCCTTTAATATTGTGTTTGCCTTAAAATAAGAAGCGTTCGCTTTGTGTTTATTCACTTATAGAAGGAATTTGATTTCGGCTTTCGGGACATACGATCGTATATTCGGAATGGTAGCATTTTTAAGGCAGATGAAGAGAAAAAAAAATGTTTAGGGTTATTACGAATGGAGGTCCGGACAAAAGTGTCCTACATAAGAATGCGGTATTACGTATAGGGGTCCGGGCAATAATGCCCTACGTAAGAACTTTTTATTAAGAATATTCTGTTGTCTGTCCTGTCTTATATTCGTGATTATTATCAACTAGGTCTACTCACGTCTTAGATCCTATTCCATCGCCATAATATTTAATCACTCTTTGGATGTCTCCTATTTTAGGGGAGGACGACAAATTGTTCAGACAACAAGTTCAACAACAAATGATTCAGGACAATTAGTTCATTGGATAATTGGTTTACAGGATTAAAATGTGTCACCCAACGAATCATTCAGCGCATAAACGGTTCACCGATGAATAGTTCACAAAGCTTCATTATAGGTGGTTCATAGACTATGGGTTCTGATGGGTTCTGAAACAAGTGGTTTCTGACAAATGGACAGCTGGTTCACTAAGAATTGTTCACTCAACAAATTAATCGCTGCATTTGGTGCATTGACAATTCGTTCGCAGACTATTGGTTCTCGAGATAGAAGCATTTCGCCTATATCCTTCTCGCAAGTTTGATTTCTTTGCATTGAAAGTACTTAGAGAGGATCTACACTAACATTATTACTATTTTTTATTACTTATTATTGCTTTACCTCCAAAGCATAGTAAAGTTCCATTTCAGATCATGCGGTCTCTAGGGCAGATGTAAAGGTCATCTGTTTCTGTGGCCACGCTTAACCAGGGTGTCATGTGGCCAGCACAATGACCAACCGCCTTTACTTTTTCGTAACCAATGCCCGGTACCCATTAAAGCTGGGTGGTCTCAGAGGCGCCTAAAGATCCCGAATTTAAAAATCCCAGTCTTCACCTGGATTCGAACTCGGAACCCCTGGTTCGGAAGCCTAGCAATTTACAGCTCATCCCCGTGCCTCCTTTACCTCCAAGGATTGCGATTAAATCCGTCTTTGATTGTTTAACAAAAAATGGCACATTTCTTATTCCATATTCTGGGACAAATTTGTACAAGTGCACCTTCTAAATTAGCCAGGCAACCCAACGTGTTTACTGAGTCACCAATAGATAAGCATGACTACAGTGACACAAGAATACACGTAGGACGTAATATCTTCTTTTTTTTTTTTTTTTTTTGAAGGAACCTCTGTAATTTATAACTTTCTTAAGCGTGGGAACAGTGAAAACAAATACAAAAAATATTCAAAAACCTACTTGTAACAAGTCACAGGTACAACTAAAATGGACCGTCACTATATTACCAGGTCTAAGATCCAAGATTGGAATCTGTTATGTCAGGGAATGTGTTGTTGTTTTGGTGGATCATTCAACTCGTCCCATGATCTGCTGAGGAAACGTGTAGGTAAATACATCTCAATGAATGGTCAGTAAACACCCTCTCCCGCGAGAATGATTCCCTGTCCAATAAAGTTTTATTACTCCCAGAGGCGTCTTTCTGTCTAGCGGTCTATTAGGTGTGAAGTCAAGTATCCAGTTGGATGGATAGGTACTAGATAGGGAACATAAGTAGAGGATAGCCCTATGGAGGATTTGACCATACTGCCATGATGGTATGTTCATTAGAGCAACATCTGGGCCAGACGTTAACCGGATGTTACAAAATTCTAGAGCAATAAAAGTCATAAGGTGAATAGAGATACGCTATTTAACGAGAGAGGTAGTGCTGTAGACAGTCGTCGACTTGTAGCACCAAACTCTTGGTAGACAACTAAACCGCTGTAGGCGTAATATATTTTAACTTTTAAAACTGGAAATAACTTGAATAACTTCTTTGAGAACAACGAAACCAAATGTGACAATATAGACAAATTGAACTTGAAATAAGCCTGTATTTTAAATCAATGTAACTCAGTACAAACCACGTCCTGACAGTCTGGTGTCGTCGGGCGTACCTGACACAGCTTACGACAGCGTCAAGGCTCTTTTTCTTCTCTACTATACGTCTGTGTATTTCAATGCTGATTAATAAATGTAAGCAAGTCCTGAACAATACCGTAACGACACATATAACGACAGAATGAAGATTCAGAATGCCAATGTACAGACAGTTAACTTGTTTATTACATGTGCTTTAATATTGTATGGACACAGTACTGGCAAATGAAATATCCAGTATCCATTTAAGGATAACTGCTCATAATATAACTCCCATAAGACTGAAAAATAACTGTACAGAAATAATTAGAGTCAATACTTTAACTCTATAACCAAAATCTAACTGTACTGGACTAGGAACAAAAAACCACACTGTTTTATTATGGGTTACATTCCATTCCAAAAACCATCTCACAAAGTAAAACAACCCAAAACAAAAACAGTCTTGAAGTCAACACCCTGAATTGCCCCCCTTCTCCTCTGAAGTAAACAGGAGACCCAGGCTGACCAGAACTCAGTCCTGACAGACAGCGTCGTTTATTTTACTTCATTCTATACGACTTATATTAAATTAGTGCTCTCCTTCTAGAACTAACAATAAATACTTCCCTTTCTTCATTATCACCTTGGAAACACACACACACACACCCACACCATAACAGGGAAACAAAAGTCGAGGAATACAAATAATAATATATTAGTCTACACAGTAGAGTCTATGGTATCAATTCAAGAAGTAAAAATGTCTGGCTAACAAATTAATAACTGATAAGGTCAATTCGTTTGGAATCCAAACAATCAAATGGTCAACCAAATAATATAAAAAAAAAAAAACAATTAGCGCAAGATAACCAAGGTAAAGCTCCCCTTTCAGACCTTGTGGTTTATAGGGCTAGGTGGACTCAGGCGCCCAAGGATACCGAAATTAATATCGCAGTCTTCACCAGGATTCGAACCCGAGACCCCCGGTTCAGAAGCCAAGCGCTTTACCGCTCAGCCACCGCGCCTCCAGATAACCAAGGTACTAGGCAAGAAACAGACAATAAAAATAATTGAATTATTTGTAAATCTATTTTCGCTAAAATAAATATTAACACTGTTACTATCCAACTGACCAACTGTCGGTTAGTTACCAAAAAGAATTTTTTTTTTATGTAATTCTCGGTAGAAATATTTTCAAGTGAATTGTTACGCAACCTAAGCCAAGACATTCTCAGTTTTTCGACCAAAGTAATGGGTAACTGGCATAAGTAGAGAACGATTGGTCGTTGCGCTGGTCACATGACACCCTTATTAGCCTTATCCATAGAACCTGATTACATCAACGGTGCCTAACCTTATTTTTGACCAGATGACCAGATGATCATTGATCTATATGTTTCCGACATACGTGTCACGGTCGACATTAACGAAAAAAAAATTTGCACCGCGGGCAGAATCTTCGAGAAGCCAGATAGCACTGCGTCCTGAGTCGGATTTGACCATCGGGCCGTAGGTTAGACATCACTACATCCCTGCCCCATGTTATATTACATTTGTTTCTTTCTTGCCTATAGATCTACATAGTAATGTGCAACAACTAGAGGTATGTCACGGGGGCATCACTGCTGAACCTCTGAACTGGTTTAGTCTTACATAAACGTAACCTTGAGAAAACACCGTATCAAGGATTTGGGGGGGGGGGGGGAAGAGAGAGGGAGAGCAGACGTGAGAGGTGTGAAGAGAGGTGGTTGTGACAGGTCCACGTCATCACCAGTCATTGCACACCAACAGTTGCAACACATTTTCACGCCAAGATGTGAAACAGTGAAACTCTGGGCTGTACGGATGTGAAAATGGCGGGAAAGGAGAGGTGAAAACGAACAAGGACTTAACTAACTAGAAAAAAGAAATAGAAATAGTGTTGGTTACTATGGTAACCAAGGTGAGGAAAAGACGAAGTAGTCTTTTAAATAGGACTCGTCTTTCAACCATTTTGAAGATATCAAAAACATTGTTTACAACTCTTGGTCTGAAAGATACTTTTGTAACATGGTTCAGTGGCGTAGCTAGGATGGGGGGAGGAGGGGGGAGAATTTGAAAATCCCCCCCGGGTCCCACCTTGAGGAGGGCCCAAATGAGTGTTTTTTACATTGAAAATAAATTTAATATTAAGCAACTGCAGGGGCCCCCAAAGAGGTCAAGCCCCCCCCCCCCGGGCCCCCAAACAATGGAAAATTCCTAGCTACGCCCCTAACATGGTTTCTAAATCTAAAACTATTTTCACTCCGCCATCTTGTAGGTACCAACACATAGCAACCAGGCTCAAGTGTGCAGATCCCTGGATGATGTCAAAGAATCTGTTGCTATCGATTGTTTCGGGTTCCATTAGACGACAAAATACGTTTTTTTTTTATATATAATTAGCTTTGAATTCTTTGATGCACCTTTTTGATACCTACATATTGCTTGTGTGATAGGCCTGGCCCGTGTAGTTGATGGCTGTTTGACTTCGACAGATTACTCTGGAGGTGTTTTGCGTTTTTTGTACGGGTGTATTTTATGTACTTAACTAACTAGTAACAAGACCTACACATGTAAAAAGTAACAAGACCTACACATGTAACAAGGAACAAGACCTACACATGTAACAAGTAACAAGACCTATACATGTAACAAGTAACAAGACTTACACATGTAACAAGTAACAAGACCTATACATGTAACAAGTAACAAGACTTACACATGTAACAAGTAACAAGACCTACACATGTAACAAGTAACAAGACCTACACATGTAACAAGTAACAAGACCTACACATGTAACATGTAATAAGACCTACACATGTAACAAGTAACAAGACCTACACATGTAACAAGTAACAAGACCTACACATGTAACATGTAACAAGACCTACACATGTAACATGTAACAAGACCTACACATGTAACAAGGAACAAGACCTACACATGTAACAAGTAACAAGAACTACACATGTAACAAGTAACAAGACTTACACATGTAACAAGTAACAAGACTTACACATGTAACAAGTAATAAGACCTACACATGTAACATGTAACAAGACTTACACATGTAACAAGTAATAAGACCTACACATGTAACATGTAACAAGACTTACACATGTAACAAGTAATAAGACCTACACATGTAACAAGTAACAAGACTTACACATGTAACATGTAACAAGACCTATACATGTAACAAGTAAAAAGACAAAACCGTTATACAAGCTTAGATGACATTTAATATTGAAAAGGCCACAGTCGAGTCTATGTTCGTAATATCAAGTTATCTCTTAAACCCTAACACCAACTGACTATATTAACATAAATAAACTAGAACCCAGTAAGTCGTGACGTCACTTAAATGTCGCGTTCAAAGTCTGTCAATTATGGAGCGTCTCTATACAAACTAATACGTTTTGTGAGCTAATCTAATCTGACTTCGCTTCTATATTACTAATTACTTCACATTAGCCACAGCCCACAGAACATTACAAGTTAACAATATACTTAATAACGACTTTCACTGTTATAACATGACACCTTCTTTAATCATTGGGAAATCCGTCCAGTCTCCCTAAACGTCGCTATTTCTAACTACTATCCAAAACAGCCTACTTCTATACTATCGCCATGTTGCTCTCTTCTTCGCCTAAGTCTATTACGTCATTAGTCTGTCTTACCACGTCACTACTTTTACCGTCGCTAAAAGCAGTACACAATATATTTGTCTAACAAAACTAACCTACTCTCTAAACTAGTACATAACAGTGTCTAACACTTGGTTTGTGGCCTATTGCTTGGACTGGCTGTATCATTGTGTAATTCACAAAAAGTAAAGTCTTGTATGGTGGTCGCTGAAGGAGTTGAGTCTTTTAATCTCTTTTAGATAGAGTAGAACTTGGCAACTGCAGAAATAAGCCAAATTCCCTTTTTTTAAATCAGATGCTATTTGAGACACTATTAAGACCCTCTTCCAGACAGAACACTCAGTTCAATCAGGCCGGCAGAGGGAGCTCTTGTTCGCTTTTGGCCTAGAGTTTCAAGAGCCTACTAGCTCAATTCTACCCGACTATTTCAAATTAGTTAGTATGAGAAATACCTAAGGGCTGGACAATGTCTTACACGAAAATGTTAATGTTAGAAGTAACTGATTTAAATAATTTTATTAGTTGTGCAACATTAACTCTTTCTCTCCGTAATTATTTTCCTCGTTCCGATAGTATTATTCATTTTGCTTATTTGTATTTCACTACCCTGTTATGATTTAAACTTCAATAACTTTGTTGTTTGTTATTAGAAAATGGGATATTTGGTCTTGAATAATAGGACAATGCATGCTCCCCTGACACGACACATATTCAACTGTATAAATCCAAAACCAATGTAGTTTAATGAGGTCAAATCAACGCTGGCCTTGTCAATTCGGAGAGAAAGAGTTAACGGTAAGCTACATTAATCTAATGCAAATTTTACCCACTTCGGTGATGCCCAACCTACGTCCAGCGGGTTATTCCGGCCAGTATCCCTTTTACATAATGAAGTCACGGGGGTTCGTTTTTAATGTCGGAAATTTAAATGGCTCCCGGGGCTTAATTGGCTGGATACCGCTGACCTACTTTATTACCGGTATATTATAAGTGAGTAAGGTGGTGGCATGGTATCGCAATCAATACAACTGATCTAACCTTGATACTTGATTCTAATGATACGAGGTCATTTCTGCTTCTATTTGTTCTCACGATTTAAACCGGTGCCTAGCAGAATGATTTTCACTAAAAGACAATAATCAGTAATTCTTCACTGTCTGTTGAGCCGAGACCAATCGTTATAGCAGGCCACAACACTGACCAGCCTGTTGAACCGAGACCAACCGTTATAGCAGGCCTCAACACTGACCTGCGACATCACAACCTGTGATCATTTTAGACCAATAACTCGTTGCCACGTCGTACAGATCTGTGACGTAGAAACGAGCTATTGGTCTCCACTGCCCACAGGTTGCGACGTTGCAGGTCAGTGTCCAGGCCTTCTATGACGATTGGTCTCGGTTGAACTCGCGTAAGCCGCAGTGTAGTCGATATCATTGTATCAGTGACTAGACGCCTTACTTGAATGGGAAGCACCATATCAGCAAACGCCAACCTAGATGATGAGGTAGACTTCCGTATTGCTCGTGCCAGTGCTGCTTTTGGCAGACTTCAAGGACAAGTATGGCAACGTAGAGGGCTCAGCATATCTACAAAACTGAAAGTCTACAGTGCTGTAGTTCTCTCGTCACTCTTATATGCTGGACCCTATATTCCCCCCACTCCAAAAAGTTAAACTCCTTCCACCTACACAGTCTAAGGAGTATCCATAAGGTGCGTTGGTCCGACCACATACCAGACACAGAAATCTTAAAGCAGTCCAATATGCACAGTATAAATGCGACAGTAAAAATATCCCAACTTCGATGGGCGGAACATGTAGTCCGCATGCCAGACAATCGCCTCCCCAAACGACTTCTGTATGGGCAGTTGTGTGCAGGAAAGCGTTCAAACGACTTCTGTATGGGAAGTTGTGTTCAGGAAAGCGCTTCCAGGGAGGACAATACAAGCGCTATAAAGACACTCTCAAGAGCTCCTTCAAGGAATGCGATATCAACATTCACAGCTGGGAAGCACTAGCTCTCGATCGCTCCTCATGGCGTGAAGCTGTGTGTCTTGGAGTCTTAAGATTCGAAGCAAGAAGAGTGGCCAGAGTGAAAGAGCGCTGAACCAACAAAAAGCTGAGAGAAGAAGCAGGCCTATCTGCAACTGACCAAACCCACACATGTGACGTATGCCGCCGGCTTTTTAAAGTGAGGATTAGACTTTACAGTCAACCTCGAGTCCTTAGGAAATGAGAAATGTGCTTATCTTCGACCACGAAGGAGGAGCTATAGATGCCTTTCTTATTATTCCCACATTGTGACAACATCTTCTCAACGTACCTGGAGAACCTTCCGATCCCATTTCTTGCGATGGTCTCCCCTTGCCAAACTAAGGTTAGCTGAGCAAACTTATGACAAACAAAAATGGCGTAGATGGGGGTATGTTACTTCCGCTGACGTCATCGCCTAATGATGTATTGCGTCACGACAAGAATTCTTTCTTTATTCCCGCATTCCGTCTCTCATATTTCTTCCGTCCATCTATCGCCCTTTTAAATTATTTTGTAATGCAAACTCACACGACAAGAGATGAATCCATATTTTAATCAAGCATAGCACGCCACAAATCAAACAGATATCTTCTCCCCGTGAACCTGGAAGGGGGCGCCGCGATCAAAGACCAAAAAGAAAGAAGATGGCGCCTTGCGATCCCCACTCGAGACCCCTGCGTTCGGGTTCCAGGCGATCTTTTAAAGTCGCGCTATTGCTGCGTTTCTCCTCAGGGTGATGCTAAAGACCAATATTCAAAATGACAACACTTCTTTAATGTTTAACATAGTGATAAGAACAAACGGTAAACATTTGACAGCGGCGAGTACAGACATGTACGTTGTGTACAGAACAACTGGTTATACACTGACTCGTTAACTTGTACATGATTATGTTCTTTCATTTTGGAGTGGGTCCTCTATTTGTCTGTTTTCCACCAAATAATAATTTAAAAAAAAAAACAAGATTAAAAAGAGAGTTTGTGTTATCACACAAACTCAGAGGCAGCCCCGTCGGAGTCGGATCCCTGTCGGATCCACCTATTCGCAAGGAATATTCATGACGTGATTTAATTTTGATGGTCAAAAGTAATAATGTTTCAAAGATTCATTTGCCATTGTAAAAAATGTTTTTTTTTTCTGTTTTACGTGTTTCGGATGTTCTTCTAAGTTAAAAATAATTAACGTCTCGCTGGACGACGGAGGATGAGAGCGAGCAGGGTATGAACCCTGCCTGGTCGTACAGTTTGCGCGCTGGACTGTCGTTTGGATTTATCGATGGTCCCTGGTTTAAACCCTGCCCTCTCCCATCCCCGGTCGTCCTGCGGGAGGTTTGGACTAGAAAGTAAACTATCTTCAACTCTGAAGAAACAGCCGAAACATGTAAAACAAACAAACAACCCTGGACCTTGGAGATAATCAGTTCAGCACGCTAGCCACACGACCAGGCATTGCTCTTAACTTAATAACAAACTGGTTACAAACTAATAGCCTGTTATTGATAAAGAGATATGTTAAACATTACGGCATGTCATCTACCTGGATATGTACAATATGCCAGACGAGCGATTTTAGATAATTGATTGTAATTGAAAAAAAAAAAAAAGAACAGATACATCGTGCTCGTACTTTGATGTCTCAGCACAGTTATCTTATCTTATAAACTTATCTTATATAATACAGACGTTACTTCAAAAAAAAAAGAAGATGATAACGTCCTACGCGTCATGCATTTAGTCATGCATATTAACCAATGACTTAAATCTGCTAGCTCAGGCAACCTATTCTAATAGCACTAGGGAAGGAGTATTTGTACAAATTTGTCCTAGCATATGGGATGAGGAAAGCACCTTTATCTTTGTGTCTTTCTGAGTATTTTATTAAATTTTCATTTTCATAAAATGGATAGCTGCTAGGTTGTGTGGTACGCGCTTTGGACCGTCGCCACAATTGCCCAGAGTACCAATGCTACTAGATTCAACCCACTGCCCTTCTGCTGAAGGTCGGAGCTAGGAAGTCATTGTTTTGGGGTGTATTTGCGTGTTTCTAATGTAGCCATGAGTAAAAGTGAGCGGATGTTTTGGTTGTGTAGGCTGAATAGATTCTAATAAAATCACGTGTTGGTTATGATGTAGTTCAAGTGAATCAATAAGAAGTGGGAAACTTGAAGAAGAGCGGCAGGAAGAGACGAGAGACAGCAAGTCGTGCAGTTTTAGTTTGTTTCAATTCTCTTTTTTTAACTCGTGATTTTCATGCTTATACATACGTTTTCTTGCGAATATTCCAATCAGGGCCAGACTTAAGTAAAACGAGGCCCGGTGCTGAAATTTTGTGGAGGCCCCTACTGTTTTTGGAAGTCTAATAAACTTTCTCTCTATCTCTAGAAACATCCACTTTTAAATAAAAGTACTTACATCTAAAAGCACGTCAGATTCAGTGTACTTGTACATTTAATGTTATTTTCCTTTTTTTTTTTAATATACATATTTTTAGTAAAAAAAAAAAGGTATATTTTTGTGTTTGTGGAAGTTAAGGCCCTGAACCTTTGTAAACAAAAAGATGCACTTATATATTACAGCACGCTACCAGCGGGCACTTATAGACAGTGTTGTTAACAGTGAGATTTAAAGTATTGTCTGTGAAAACAACATATTTTTGGCCCTTTAGTGAAATTCCGATATTATTTTTATATCTACTGTTGGAGACCTCTCTTTCGTGGATGCTCCTGGGCAGTACCTCTGCCTACTCTCCCTCTCTCCTTAGAACAGGCCCTGATTCCGATGAGGAAATGTCATTATTTTCAATTGGAGATTTTCATGCATATTTACACTAGACTGTTATTTGTTTATACTTTTACATTTAATTCTACAGTGTTAAAAAATTATACGCACCATAATACTCTATATGGTAATAGTTTATTCCTATAAGCGTGTTCTATATTTCCGATACACCAAAAAAGCCTGCCATTTATGAATTATCATCCGATCCGTGTTGGGAGAATCCACAGTATCTATTTTTATGAAAAACTTAATTCTAGTAGAATCTACCAAGTACGTTATGAAGCGAATAAACTCACATAGTATGCGTAAGCAAGATCGAAACAAAATACCAGTCAAAAGATCACAGAGAAGTCTGTAGACTAAATCCCCATTAGGTTTGGCAGCATGTGCCAAGGAATTCGTTCCCCTGACTTTGGAATTCGTTCCCCTTACTTTGTGTGGGTGATGGTCTAGTTGCAAGTTTCCCACTGGATTACAAGAACTCGCCGCCACTGTGTTCACAGCACCACGAGGTGGGCACGCTCTCCCTTCAATCTTCTTTCAGCAATGTTGCACGCCACGATTTCAGACTCCCATCCCGCGCCCTCAAGAGCCCATATGTCGTCACAGATAGGTTAGAACTCAGGTGTTGCTCAAATGTTGGGTGCTAATTGTCATGTTGGGTTTGCTCAAAGATTTCTGAACTCACCAGCGTTTGCCATCAGTACTCTCCCCTGAATAGAGCTTTATCTGATCGTATGGCTGTCCCAATAGGATTGGAAAAAAACGCGTTTTAGAAGAAAAATAACATTAGATCTAAAAAGCAACTCATTCAGAGAAATGGCACGCGGGAATTAGGCGTTTCTTCTGCATGCCCGATCTGTGTTGAAAATAAAATGTCGTGCCTCTTCAGAAATGAAGACAAAAAGGTAGTAGGTTTATATAACTCTTATACATCTGTCCTCCAGTGGGTCATTGTATGCAGTGGTTTCTGGGTGTGTGTCTATGTAGGCAGTGGGTCTCAGAGTTGTGGTTTCTCTGTGTGCAGTGTTTCTCAGGGCAGAGGTCTCTGGTCAATCGTATTTGGGTACTTGTCTCTCTATGTGGGCAGTGGGTCTCTGAGAAGTGGATCTATGTTGGCAGTGGTTTCTTATGTCAGTTACTGAAACAAACAGTTTATATTCATTTTTCCACTATAATTTATTTCATCTTTTGGATCTATATTTATTTTCTGTGAAGTGACTTTATGTTTACCATAATCAATACTTTTATTTTCTACCCAAACTTAAACTGACCGTGGAACATATATAAATAGGTCCATATGTTGGTGACTGTCTGTAGCCATCAAACGATCCTCGCTTATCTGGTCAGTTTAAATCTACAGACTTGTGTCGGACCATTGTTTGTAGAAACCAAAACATTTCTTATCTGACCGTCTGACCACATTAACCACTCAGCAGTGCTCCGGCCACATTGATTGATAATATCTTTATGAGTGAAGACTTTTATTTAGAGTATGTCTGTTTAAGTATATATATATATATATATATATCTAAATCCAATCCACTAGATTATTCAAAAGCAAATGTTTTAATTTTAAAAAATGGATTTAAGCCTATTAGCTATTTTGATTTGATAGCTTCATTCACACTATTTTTACATTGACACATTCGCTTTACTTATTACAATATTATTTCGTTTAATTGTTTACAAAACACTCTCAGTGACTATATCGAAAATAATGCGCAAATAAAGACCCGCGGGTCGCGGGTAACATATGTCTAGTATATCTATATTATAAAGTAGAATGTGAGGTGTATGTATGGATGTATGTTACTTATAGACATCAAAACCGCTTGACCAATCTTGATAAAACTCGGCAGGAATGTTCCTTGGCTACCAACTAGGACCGTAGTGTATGTATTGTAGCCCTAAAACAAACTTAAGACCCTCAAAAAAAATAAAGTTGTCCGACTCTATTACAGCTATAGTATTTTATGGATCTAGGCCATGTCTACAAAGTTGACATGAGAAAAGATAGAAAGGATTTAGACCTAGATCTAATTTTAAGAAATACACTTTGCGCAGATAGTTTTTTACTTTGACACATGAAAATACAAAAGAAGATCCATTGATTTCATTATATAATAAAATTAACCTTCAATTTTGTGTTTCAAAAGCATTTTTTACATTAATTAGTTCCTTATATCTGTGTTTACAGATTTCCCGAAGAACATTCTTTCATTAGACAATTCCGTAATGAATCGCGTACTAAATATTAATTCGTTTAATTGTTTACTTTATAATCCCATCCCTAGATCTAAAACTCTAATTTAACTCTAAGATGATAAAACTTCTCTTCGCACAGATAGTTTTATACTTTAACACATAAACATATTAATTAAAGTCCATTCATTTCATATTTTGATCAAATAAACATTCAAATTTGGTTTTCTAAAGCTACATTCGTCTACGAAAGCTGCGAAGCCGAGTTAAAGGCCTAGATCTATATTCATTCATGAATCGCGTACTAAAAATTATTTCGTTTAATTGTTCACTTTATAATCCCATTTATTGCTCTTTTCGTTTTTAACAGATAAGAATGTATAGACTTCGGGTAAACCATTTTCGCAAACCTAATTTTATTTTCGTAGCGAAAGAGAAATAACGTGAAAGGATCATTAGCTACGTTTAACATACATCTAAATCCTATCCACTAGATTATTCAAACGCAAATGTTTTAATTTAAAAAAAAATGGATTTAAGCCTATTAGCTATTTTTACATTGACACATTCGCTTTACTTATTACATTATTATTTCGTTTAATTGCTTACAAAACACTCTCAGTGACTATATCGAAAGTAATGCGCAAATAAAGACCCGCGGGTCGCGGGTAACATATGTCTAGTATACTATAAAGTAGAATGTGAGGTGTATGTATGTTACTTATAGACATCAAAACCGCTTGACCAATCATGATAAAACTTGGCAGGAATCTTTCTTAGGTACCAACTTAGACCTTAGTGTATGTATTGTAGCCCTAAAACAAATTTAAGACCCTTAAAAAAAAAAGTTGTCCGACTCTATTACAGCTATAGTATTTTATGGATCTAGGCCATGTCTACAATGTTGACATAGAAAAGATCGAAAGGATTTAGACCTAGATCTAATTTTTAGAAATACACTTTGCGCAGATAGTTTTTTACTTGGACACAAGAAAATACAAAAGAAGATCCTTTGATTTATATAATAAAATTAACCTTCAATTTTGTGTTTCAAAAGCATTTTTTGAATTAATTAGTTCGTTATATCTGTGACTGCAGATTTCCTGACAAACATTCTTTCATTAGACAATACCGTAATGAATCGCTTACTGAAAATTAATTCGTTTAATTGTTTACTTTATAATCCCATCCCTAGATCTAAAACTCTAATTTAACTCTAAGATGATAAAACTTCTCTTCGCACAGATAGTTTTATACTTTAACACATGAACATACTAATTATAGTCCATTCATTTCATATTTTGATCAAATAAACATTCAAATTTGGTTTTCTAAAGCATTATTTTTAAGAGACTACATTCGTTTACAAAAGCTGCGAAGCCGAGTTGAGATAGGCCTAGATCTATATTCATTCATGAATCGTGTATAAAAAATTATTTCGTTTAATTGTTCACTTTATAATCCCATTCATTAAATAAAGCTATCGCTCTTTTCGTTTTTAATAGATATGAATGTATCGGCTTCGGGTAAACCCATTTTCGCAAACCTAATTTTATTTTCGTAGCGAAAGAGAAAAAACTTGAAAGGATCATTAGCTAAGTTTAACATACATCTAAATCCCATCCACTAGATTAGAAAACACAAACTTAGACCCGCAGGCCGCGGGTAATGTCAGGCTAGTATATATATATATATATATATATATATATATATATATATATATATATATATATATATATATATATATATATATATATATATATATATATATATATATATATATATATATAATCGTCCTGCTTTGCTCATATTCCATCTATGTTATGATATCTTTTACCTTGCCTTTTCAAAACCTCCAGTAGCAACCTCGTTCAAATCTATGTTTCTGATTTACTTCTGGTATACATACACGAATTTTGCATGTCGAGCAGATTTTCTATGCGCCCCATAAAAAGTTTCATTTGGGGCAATCGGGCGCCACTTCGTTAACCCTGCCCTTAGGCCACTACTACATGCCAGTGTTTGTGAAAGTGATACTCTCTACAACAGCGGTTCTCAACCTTTTACCAAGTAACGAAACAATTCATTGAACATTTCTAATTTGCTGTAATATCTGAAATAAGAAACACGCAAAATATATTTTAAAAAAACATAAATAAATCTTATCTGAGAACCATAATTACACCAGAATATATTTAATACTACAGGAAAACGTTTCTTTTGATTTAAAACAGAAATAGTTAATTACCATAAATTGATTATGTTCTCATTTAATACCATGCGATCTATAGGGTTGGTGATGTAGGAATCATCTGTCTCTAAGTCTCTATGGTTATGGTTAACGAGGGTGTCATCTGGCCAGCACAACGATCAACCGCCTTTACTTTCCACAACTAATGTCAGGCACCTATTTTACAAAAAATCTAAATCTTTGATCTAAGTTTTGCAATTTTTTTCTCTAAATATTAATTTAGTTCTGTGCGAGGCCCCCTATCAGTTGGATGCCTTATGGGGCTGCCTAGTTTGCCTATGCCAAAGGCCGGCCCTGTGTTAAGGAATTCATTGTGCAAACTACTATGACCCACTTTAAAGACTACTAGCCTCTATTAGCACCTCATTATTGGCAGCGTGACTTCCTCCTGGAAAGTCAATGCTGAAGCGTAGGCACCTTTTGATCTTCGTGCTAAAGCAATTTTATGAGTCTCTTGTTTCAGGGGCGTAGAAATAGCGTGGCAACGTTCCCGAGCATCTACCTGTACCCTAAAGATTTGAGAATGGAGGGAATTGTTTTGCCATTTCCGGTGCTAACAGACGACCTAAGCAAAGCCGCCATTTTTTAAACAATTCTATGACTAAGAAGAGCCTCGTTATAGTTTATGTATGCTAAGTGAATGTAATCGATATCAAGGTCCTGGAACTGAGATCGAATACGTTGTTTTTTTCTCCGAATTTTGAAACTTTTAAAAAGGAAAGCTGAAAATTGTTAGGAAAGTTTATGGTATTTGGATATTGTGCCAGACACATAGAAGCTTTGAAAACCTTAGCCAAAAGATGAACTATGTATAGACCACACGAGAGCTCCGTGAAAAACATCTTTAAAACAATACTCTCCCCCTTTTTCAAGTTTTTCAATTAACTCACACTTTCGTCTTAGTCAAAGTCATTATAGCCAGAAAGTGGAATCTTTTATTTGAACAATTTTCACTATCCTTAAGCTCGTGCTGCGTGACAAAAACATTTTATTTAAATTGTAGAAAGATCTCTGCATTATTGACTAATTATTAACTCAATTAAAAATTGTTATTTACTGTTAGAACCCTGTGTTTCTATCTATGGTAGGCCTACAACTTCATCGGTTTGTCTTATCACTGAGTATAAGTGATATCCCTTTAGCACAGGGGTCTCAAACTCATTTCAGCATGTGGGCAACAGTGGAAAATAACAACCATTCAGCGGGCCGCACCACATAAAGAGAATGTTTTTTCATGAAATTTTACGAACACTACTGTCACTGCAGTTAAATGCAAAGTTTTTATAATTATAAATTACATGCACAGGCAGTATAGTTTACTAAAATAAGTTAACGTTGTCTCTGTCACTTATTAAAAAGCAGAAACTGTAGTTCCCCCAAAAAACAACAACTATAATTTCCAGGCCTACTGCAGATGGCTCGTCACTCATGTTTCTGTCCACTCAGCTTTGGCAGAGTCCAGACCATCGACGTTAGGCCTGAAGTCGCGTGTAGTGGCAAGCCGCAAGGTTGCTCTCAGATGCTTATCAGTCAGTCTTGATCGTAATGCTGTTTTGTTGATCATTCTGGAAAAAAACTGTTCGCAAACGTACGTACTCCCAAACATCGCTAAAATTCTAGCAGCTGCGCAGAATAAGTTTGGAAACTTCTCTCTGGGAAGAAACTGGTAGAAATCTGGAACGCCAACATCAGCCTATTTTTGCTTCAGAACAGAGTCACACTGCAGGTCCAGTAGTTCCATCTGGACTTCCTCTGGAACATTTTTCACTTCAACTGCGAACGGAGTGGCAACAAGGAAAAACTGTGGCTCGAGAGCAGGGAATTGCTGAAAGCTGTGTTCAAAATCTTCCAGTAGTCTGGAGAGGATGTCTACGTAGTCTTTCAGGAGCTGTGGTTCAACCGTAATGCTCTGTAGAAAAGAGAAATGAGCCAGGTTTCCATCTGCCAGCTGAGTGGCCCACAAAGTCAGCTTGCATCTGAATGATTTGATGCGGTCAAACATCACGGTAATCAGCTTCTTTGTGCTCTGTAGTTGTGAATTGAGTGCATTGAGATGTTGCGTGATGTCAGTAAGAAAAGCAAGATCTGACAAAACATTGGGTCACTAAGCTGAGGTATGTCTCATACTTTCATTGCCATGAACAATGCTATTTCCCGTCTCAGTTCAAAGAATCTCTGCAGCACTTTTCAACGACTCAGCCATCTGACTTCCGTATGATAAAGCAACTCTCCGTATTCGTTTCTAAATCACCTAGAAATGACACAAACTGTCTGTGGTTGAGACCCCGTGCACGTAGGAAGTTCACCGTCTTCACGACAACATCCATCACGTTCTTCAATTGTAGAATTTTGCCACAGAGTGCTTCTTGGTGCAGAATGCAGTGTATGGCTGCACAAGGTCCCGCCAAGCTGAGCTGATACCGTTTCTCTACTATTAATCCAACAACACCAACCTTCTCTAAACACATTGCTGAAACAAGTTTTTTCCCACGGTGGCCCACACCTGTCAATACAAGCTTCCGGTTCTTGAAACACGTCGCTTCCAGTCGTCGTTCCTTTCATGATAGTAAGTCCAATAGCTCTTCAACAATGTTCAATTTTTCGTCGACCCCACGAGTGAATACAGCACAGTATGCAGTGTCTGTTACACCGGTAGACTCGTCCAGTGAAATGGAATATGCTACAAAGTCTTTTGCAGCGGCAATCAGTTGCTGTTGAACATTTGTCGCTGACTCAGTGATTTTGCTTGCAACTGTGTTCGCAGACAAACTTATGCCTTCCAAGAGTTTCTTTTTCTCGGGGCAGATAACTTCACAAGCCTGTAGCATACACTCTTTTACAAACTGGCCTTCAGTGAATGGTCGTGATGCCTTTGCTATCATCTCGCTAACAACAAAGCTTGCTTTCACAGAATCTTCGCTTGCAGTGGGCGGACACCTCATTTAATGA